>NC_044913.1:8618127-8918127 GCF_001633185.2 Quercus lobata
CAACAGCCATATAGAGCCATAGCCATGGAAGACCCAGTCAAGGAACTAACCTAGATTCCTCTTCCTGGTATTCAACAACAACACCCTCTCTCTTTCTCTGTATTTTTTTTTTTTTTTGTTTTTTGGGAACTGAGGTTGTGGTGTTGTATGTTTGTTTGAGGAGACATTGTAGGATTGGGGAAACCGAAGCTTCAACGTTACCCATTGCGTTCAGGGACTAAACTCCAGGAAGAAAAGCCACCAGCCCCTAAATTATCAAACCCTTCTTCCACTTCTGTATCTAAGCCACTGTATAGTTTACTTACTGTTATTCTCTTTCTTCATTTTTTGATGATGTTTGGTATTGGAATTTTTTTTTTTTTTTTTATGACTTAGAATATATATATATATATATATATGTATGTATACACACACACAGACACACACACACACACACACATATATATAGTATTTGTTGAGGGCCATTTGTGAGAATCCAGATGGAAAGAAGGAAAGCCCAATAACAAGGGCAGCAAAGAATTGGCAAAGCAGACAGCAAAACTATCAGGCCCAAGCAACAGGAATAATGGATCACAGGCCCAAGAAATAAACAAATGGGCCTTGAAGAGGCAAGTGGGCTTAGAGAAGTCCGGAAAAAGAGAAATAGCATCTCATGGGTAGTGTATGATGTAGAAAAGTGAGAAAAGGCCGCCGCAAGCTCAAAATAATGTAAACTAAGAAAGTAAGGGGTTTATGGCAGACCCATGAACCCCACAGATGAGAATAAGGTTATTGGGCTGGAGAAACCCAATGAAGTTAGTAAAAACCCATATGAATGCAGAATTAGCAAAAGGGCCAAGGAAGTCCAAAGAAAGTAAATGGGCCAAAGAAGCCCAAAGAAAGCAAATGGGCCAAAGAAGCTTAAGAGAAAAACAAAAGGGATACAGGAGCTCATAAGTAAGAAAAGAAACCAGTGGCCATACCAAGCCACTGGGAGAAATAATAAACGGCTGGCCTAAAGAGGCCCAGCAAGATTAAATCATTACAGCAGGAATAACAGAACAAATATGGCAGGAAATGTGGTGGGCCAAAGAAATATAAGGCTTATCATCAAATAAAGCTCAGCTCCTGATAGGAGCGGGAAATCAAGAAGCAACCACATAAAAGGTCAAAGAAAACGGACGGCAGGCAATACAGGCAAGCCTCCGGACCACGACAGATGAATGGGCAGTAGGCAGATTTTGGACACATATGGAAAGAAGGCACGCGCAAGGCCCAGGCACCACCAGTTTGTACCCAGCCAAGACAGAGCATGGTGAGGTCGGGGGGTCAGAGATTCAGAGGGCATGGTTTGGTGGTAGGAAGAGGGGAAAAATATATTTTGAAGGTTCTGGCTCAAGTTCTTTTGGGTAATAAGTCTTTCGGGGAGGTGTCCTGCTGGGATGACTTACTACCCAAAAGAGGCAAGCTGAGTTATAACTATTAGGTGCATGCCATGAGGGATAGGGAGAGAGAAAGAACCCAGACCGTAGCAGGAAAGGGTGCCATGGCAGACAAACAAACAAAATACTCTTCCTTGTCTGGTGATGGGAAGGTGACACACAGACGGAACAGTGATAGTCGGCCAGTACACCCAAACCAGACAAAAGGAGTTAAGGGCTAAAACAGTAAAATCTGGTCATAGCAGGCACTATAAAAAGAGGGTCTTGCCGTGAGCAGAAGAGGGGGGAACGACAGGAACTTCGACTAAGAAATAGGAACTTAAAAAGAGAAACAAAGAAATAGCAAAGAAACGAGTGGGAAAAGAAAGAAAGAAAACCATAAGAAAGAAAGACAAAAGTGAGAATTAGAACGGTAGGCATGCACCAGTAGATTAGTTCCCTCTCTCCCTCATGAAATCCTGCTCTCTATGAAAACCTCAAGGAGCATTTGTGCAGAAAAACCACTCAGATTCGTTTCCCTCAGGACAGTTAATCTCCACGGTAAGACTCTTTCCTGAGAGATTAACTATGTTGAGAAGGAACGTTCTTTCATCTTTGGCTCTGCTCCTGCGGATCAGATTTTGGTTGATTTCCTTACCATTCTAACTAACTCATACATATTAATATTTGTTAACTTCTGTTCTATTCTTTCCCTTCCGTAAAAAACGATTAATATTGCTGCTGTAATTGAGTTCAAGGGCTGTTTGGTCATTTCCCATTGAGTGGCCAGATATTTTTTGTTTATTTTATTATTATTGTTATTATGTCTGCCACAACTTGTCTGAAACAGTTTTGCCTGCCGTAAAAACGTTCCTGGCAGACATGACCTAGTTTGCGTACAAGCCGGACCAATATAAGTTGTAGTTGGACCAGTCCCAACTCCCTTATCTAGAAAACTTGGGCTTAGTGCCGTAGGAAGCAACCTAACACCACTAGCATAGTCCACCACCTTACTGGATTCATTTTCTATACTTCACTAAAAAAAAAAAAAGAAAAAAAAAAGGGTTGCTAGATTAGATATGCCTACAAATATTGGAGTGAATTCAGTACTAATAATAAAAATGAATAGATATGGATTTTAACAATTATAATGGGGAGATATTATTATTTACGCATATTTTATATTTTATGTATTCATGTTCAAGTTATAGTGGATTATTTAATTTAAAAAAAAAAAAGTTATAGTGGACTAGCCCAAAGACTCTTTTATTTTTGTGGAAAGGTTAATAACTTGTATTCATTATAATTTAGGATTGCTACATTTTCTAATTATAAAATACCTAGGGGTGTGATAAAAAAAATACTTAAGGGTTTGATTAGTGATATGCGTTTGTAGATGAAATATTTTTTTTTTTCATCACACTCCTATGTTTTTTATAATTAGAAAATGTAGCTGTAAGGCCTCTTTTTGGGGCCCAGGCCCAATGGGTAGGTGGTTCTGGCCCAAGGAGCCTTAAATAATGAATTTGTAGAGAGCGGATTACAGAACTAGGCCCTAACGAAATGAACGTTAGTTAATTCTGGGCCATACAACAATTGAACATGAGAATATCTCCTTTTTGTCCACTGGATATTCGATCCGAGGAGACGTGTGGGTGCACTTCTATTCTTGACAAAAGGCTATGGTTTTTCTCTCTTTCTTCTTCTTTTTCCTTCCCCCTTTTTTCGATCCCCTCTTTATGGGGATTCTCCTCCCTTATATAGCCTCCTTGGAATCATCAGAACCTTACACTTGTTAATCATCTGGGTCTTCACTTGAGTGCCCGTCCCATCGGACATCTCCCCTATCTTTCTATGAGTTGTAGTGGCCAAGGTAACACTGTTCACCTGTCTTCTCCACATTAATGCGGCCAGAAAAGTAGCTGCCCTGCATTTAATGTGGCAGCCGTAGTCTCTCCCTTGACATCTGATACTCTATTCCCTCCTCCAGGCTTGTGGGACTCATTCTTACTACTAATACTCGTTGGTGTAATTCTTTATTGCTGGTTGGATGCATGTTTTGAGCAATACTTGGCACGTTCGAGGAAACATTCCTCCTTAGACCGCCTTTTAAATAAGTTTGGGCCCAGAAAAATTGGGCCGGGAGCCCTTTTGGCGCCCACACTTTCTCCTCGGATGTGGTTGAACTCTATATGGGGCCCAAGGCCCATTATTTGATCCGGGGACTTTATCCCTACAGTAGCAATTTCAAATTATAATGAATACAAATTATTAACTTTTATCCAAAAATAAAAGAGTCTTTGAAAGCGTGCTTAGAGGCTATTATATTTTAAACTGAAAGTGACTCGATTCCTTATTAAAAGTCAATTGATTAGAGTATAAAATTCAACTTTAACCAATATCCTAAGATATTCATTACCTCAGACCGCCTTTTAAATAAGTTTGGGCCCAGAAAAATTGGGCCGGGAGCCCTTTTGGCGCCCACACTTTCTCCTCGGATGTGGTTGAACTCTATATGGGGTCCAAGGCCCATTATTTGATCCGGGGACTTTATCCCTACAGTAGCAATTTCAAATTATAATGAATACAAATTATTAACTTTTATCCAAAAATAAAAGAGTCTTTGAAAGCGTGCTTAGAGGCTATTATATTTTAAACTGAAAGTGACTCGATTCCTTATTAAAAGTCAATTGATTAGAGTATAAAATTCAACTTTAACCAATAGCCTAAGATATTCATTACCTTCACGTTTTATCAAAAATTGCATTAGTGGGTGTCATATAAAACCATTTAGGTAACCACATTAAACTTTCAAATATGTTTTCATGGACAGACGACTCAGACCCCTTTTCTAGGCCACCGAGCCATGGAGATGCAGCCTAGATTTAGGCCTATTCAAAAAAGTAATTAAAGGGTTTTGGGCCCAACTCAAGCAATCTAAAGCTCAGTTTCAGCCCAAACTCAATTTTGGACTCTGTTTTGCAGCAAGCCTCAGCCCAGACCAAAAAACAATGTTCTCCATCACCACCACGCTCCCAAGGCGACCCAGACTCAAAGCTTCATTGCCTGTGGCTTTCTACTTCTAATATTAACACTGAATTTCAAATCTCTGCAACTCAATTATAGACTATAGAGAAACAAAGCAAGAACAAATGATGGGTACCTCTGAACCAGACGATTGCTCCTTTGTTTGGGACGAGAATTCTCAGCTCTATTTCCATGCCAGGTTTTTCTTTACTACTCAAAAACACAACCCCTTTTTTTTTTTGTAGTTTCATTAATTTAGGATTCTCAAATTGTCAAAAAGATTTCATCTTTGGTTAAATCAAAGTATTTCAATTTTTATGTATCCTTAAAGTTTGTTGCTCGGTCATAAGTTGTTGTCCTTCTATTTATTTATAATGTTTTTGGGGTCTTAATTTGATGCAGTAGTGGATTTTACCATGACCCAGTTGCTGGATGGTACTATAGTGGTAGAGATGGGCTTTATTACAAGTTTGAGAATGGAAATTATGTGCTTATGGAGTCTGAAAAGGTAGTATTCTGGTTGTTTTTGATAGAGAGGATTGTGTTATGTAATGTTCTTGATGTTAGTTTTTGTTGTTTTTTCTCAGAGTGGTGAAGGTGAAATTGATCAGAACAAAGAAACTGGTTATGATAATCCCAGTCAGGATGAAACATTTAGATGTGGCAGCAATGAAAATTGCCATGCATTCCAGGGAGATGAATGTGAAGTTTACCAGTGTATAGAGACTACTCCTGATGAAAACAGGCTAGGTGAGCATGCATGCCAACTGTTGTAAAGAAGTTTGTATATTATGCTGTTTCCATTTCAAAGAATGATTATTATCATGGAAACCACAATGTGATTTATTATAGGCATTGTGGCCTGACAAGACCTTAATGATTGTACCTTAAGTTTGTGCTTTGGAGCTATTTTGAATATCAATTGGGTCAATTTATTGTAGAAGTCCATTGTAATAGCATATTGGCCAAAAAAAATGGCATTAATCTTGTAAAATCTATAGGTTCTCTTTAGTCCCATATGGTTTCCATCAGATGTTTTCAGATCACTTAATATTCTTCAGAACTGGGTTTGAATCTCCTTCTATGCAATTTCAAATAAGTGCTTGATGATTCTGGATTAAATGCATTGAATTTGATCAATTAACCAACTGTTACTAACAGGCGACACAGAGTGCTCCAACAGTAGTGAACCTGAAAATCCACCTCCTCCATCGGAATGGTATGCTACTTTAAACATCTCAATTCCTATTATTCATCATCAGCTCATCACATCATGATCGCTTTCCTGACTATATCTGTTTACCTTTTTAGGTTAGAAGATACACTTATTGAACTTTATTTGTCTGGTTATTCCAAGCCAGTAGTTACTGATTCTGATCATGTGATGATGCCCTTGGAAACAGATGATGCACTGCCCGCTGAAGGTTAGTCCCAAATCCTCTTGTTTTTTTATAGACTACCCTATCTGGGATAGGGCCTATATTGGCTTGATTCATGGGATTGCAGGGACCAGTGATGCTTATGAGCTGGAAGGAGAATGGTGTCCAGAGAACCATTGTGATGTAACTAATTCAAGTGGAAATGTCTTAGATGAAGGTATGGCCACTATGATGTTGCTAATAATCAAGTGCTTGATGTCCATTTTCATTATAATATTATTAATATCAGGTTTATTGTTATCTCTATTAAGTGGCTTGTTCATCCAAATATTAACACCATCCACATGTATACATGTAAACCTCACCTATGTTATCCTAGCAAGTATCAGCCATTTGTCTCTCCAAGAACCAATAACCTGACATTTGCTTGAATATCAACCATTTAAATCCATATAAGATTGTTTCTTAAGTTTCTCTGTTGATTGTCAAACCATCCTAAATGGATGTTTAGATAGTTGATCTATACAATTTTTGGGTCATTAACCTGTACAAGAAATTGGTGATCCAAAATTTTGACACATGGATTAACACAAGCATTTGTTGATTAGGTGCGTCATGGGATGAAGAAAACTGGCGAGCACAGTATGGTCAAGTCATTAAATCTGGGGAAGAGCCAATGCCAGAATTTGAAGTTGTGGATTTATGGGACTGGGAAAAGGTTACAGGGACCAGAAAGGATGGAAAAGGTGAGGTGGTGAGGCTGGTTGGAAGATTAGTGAGAAGGTCTGCCAAGTGTCATCCGTCCATGCCTTCGGGTGGTGGTCTCCTAAAAACTGCCCCAATATGTGAAGTACATCTTGATCTGGTACGAGTCACGTCAGGTTTGCATTTACCTCTTTTCATTTGACAACATATACAAACCTTCTACATTATATGCCAGGTCGTTCTTTATTGGCCTGTATTCATTTGTTTGCTGAAGCGGATGGCGAATGACAAAGATATTTCGCAGTTTGTTGAAAATAGTGTGATTTTGGACTTATATGAAATTTCCTTCTATCAGGTCAAGTTTATAAGTTGCGGACACCAAATGCAAGATACCTAGCTTCATTGTCAACTTATGATTCTTCCAACCCAACAAAAGATTGGGGATTCCCTGAATTATTAGTAGATAGTCACTCTCTCCCATTCTCTAAATCTAGTGGAAACCATGTATCAAAAACTGCAGATGGAGTATCCACCAGCAAAGATTTGTCTACATCACCAGATAATCTTTCCGCATTTGGACAGGTAACTTGTTTATTTTAAAAGCTTGGATTTGAAGTTGATGTGCTGAAACCATACCTAATCTTATTCTAGTCAACAAACAAAGGTATATCAATAGTATCAGAAGAGCATAGAAAATAGAAGCACATAACGTAATGGCAAGAGTGAGTCCTTTAATAGAATTAACAGATAAACATGAGTTCATATAAGTAATGGCATCACATGCATGTAAAAATTTGAAGTTTTTCCATGGACATGTGCAATGCTATTTGAGCATTCCCTTGATGAAGATGGTTTGCATATGCAATGCTAGTTTATGGCGTCAAGTAGTAACTCAGTTTATGGCGTCAAGTAATACCAAAAGAAGACAGTTTTGAGCATTGATAAGGGAATGGCATAGCTTAGAGCTATCAGTGATGTCTTAATGCTTTATCAGATGCTAGATATTATGTTTATTGTTTACACTAGTGTTAGATTTTGATCCGAAGGTACCAAACCCATACTAGCTAGTTAAAAGTTTTGGATTTTTGGGTGATTAGGCATATTCTATTTGTGAGAAATGTTCTATATGTTTTAAACAATATACATTTAGATATGATCTTCTGGATTATATGCATCCTTTTCACAATCCACCTTGTTTAACCCCTGATTTGTCTCCTACTGTATCTCCAGCAGAGAATCCATGTGTATAGGGACAGAGCTGCCGAGAGAAGAACCTTGCATGGGGGTTTTGGAGTGGGCCCTGGACAAAAGAATTCAAAGTTTGATGAAGATGAACAGTCATCATCATATGCTTCTGCCAATACAGAAGAAGCTGCAGCCGAGGCCTTGAACATGTCGTTTGGAGCTGGTAGTTATGCCAGAAAACTTCTGAAAGGCATGGGCTGGAAGGAGGTATGTTCTAATCACAATATTAGCGTTTTTTTGTTGGAAATCTGCTTAGAAGAAAACTGTAACAACTGATGATATTCTTGATTCTAGGCAAATAGTGTCACTTGGCTAACACTAGCACACATTATTACTGGTTTTTGATTGATGATTGGGGTTGGGGTTTGGTCTTTGATGAAGGATAAGATGACTTGAATGGATGGAAATGGTCCTCCAATTTGACATCTAAGACAATCTACATGCTGATTTTGTTAACTCACTCCCTATGTGACATTTCATTTTGTAATATCTGCAGGGGGAGGGACTTGGCAGCACTACAAAGGGGATGGTGGAACCAATACAGGCAGTTGGAAACGTTGGTAATGCTGGATTGGGGTGGCCTCAGGGAATAGCAAAGCACCATTGAGATAACAGGACATATCTAGCATATACAAGTGTAGTCCCAATTGTTAAGCCTATTACAAGCGTTTAGCTCTTTTTTTTTAGCTCTCTCTCTCTCTCTAGTTTATAGTGGTCCTTTGCCAAATCTGCTTATTGTTCTCAAATCTTTTTTTAAATGATGAAATCCTACCATATTTTTCGGTGGTGTGGTAGTCTATTTTAGTCTTGGTAAACAATGCATTCTTTTGTGGCATACATGCATAAACATTGCTCTCCTTTTCTAATGGACAGGAAGAAATCTACTTAACAATGCACCAGTGCCTGATTCTAATACTACATTTTTTACTAGGCTTTTAAAAATGGGCAGTGAGCCTTATAACTGCCAAACAGGTCAGGCAGGTGTTAGACCCATCCGTGGTTCAACCGGTCCAACTCACTGGTAAAATTTTGTATTTGGGATGAGGGAACCTAAAATTCAAGATGATGTTACCTCATCCACTAACCTGGTGGTGGTGCAGATTGAAAATGAAAAGCATAAATGTCACCAAAAAGAATTACATTAATGTTTAATGTACAAATCACAAATGGAAGGGGAATAAATTAATTAAATCCTACAAAATTGCATTGAATAACTCAGTTGTTGGTTTCCCCATCAATCATCTCTTCATCTCTCTCTTTCTGGATAGGAGCTGGATCGGTTTTTTCCTCCTTTTCCTCCTCAATTACGCTCTTTTGTTGTGCCTCATTCTTCAACCTTTCAATCTCTTGATCTTTTTCTTCTAGCTTTTCTTGCAAGATAAGCGCCTGCAATAGATGCACAATATTTTTTATGATCACTCATATAACACAGTTACATTTAGATCACCTTTACCAATATTTCGTTTAGTTCAAAGCATCTAAAGCCAAATCACAGATTAACCTAAAGATTCCGGCTATAATTGATTATCCTATAAATGTCAAACAAAGACGATCATATAGCATCAATCATCAACAAGATATTTGACCCAGAAAATTGGTATAATACAATTATGCAATCATGATTCTGTGGGGAAACATGTCTATTTTCAGTTACCCCTGGAAATATGTTATATATAAGCATATATACACTAACATAACAATAAACTGCAAAATTTACTCCAGAGTAAATTAAGAAAGGAAAGAAAGATGAAAACCATTTCATTTGATCTTTCCACATCATTCGTAAGCCCCTCCATATGTTTGTGCAGTCCTGCACGCAATAGAACAAAGAGAATCAATATAGCATGAACTTTGAAAACCATGGTATAGCAACATTGGTTTCAACTTAATGTACAAAAAGAATCAATATAGCATGAACTTTGAAAACCATGGTATAGCAACATTGGCTTCAGCTTAATGCACAAAACGATTAAGTGTACCCTTAACAATCTCCCTTATTTTCTTTTGAACAAAAAAAGCAGAGGGAACTAAATGTTTGATGCCACAGAAACTGAAAGTGAAGATTAATTGTGACAACAATTTGAGTACTATCCGGATTGGAATTGTGGTGGGATCATAATTCTAGCAATTTGACAAAGAAAACAGAAAGAGGGATGCGCCTTATTCATTAGAAATGAATATTCTATAGGTCTTTTACAAACAGAATGTCTTCTCCTCAAAAAGGATTGATTACGTTAAGATATTTGCATGAAGACTTCAATAAATAAAAATTGTTTAGTTACTAATAAGTTATATTAATTTTGATAAGTAGAAAAGAACTCCTAAAATGTTAACTACACAATATCTGAAAGTTAAAAAGGTATTTTCCTATGTAACTGTAAATGATTGGAGTCTTTTAATTTACTTGAGACTTAGGCATCTATTATAATTGAAACCCAGCCAAGGAAATAAATATACATACAGTTGATATATACTAAGTACTAACCTTCAAATTGGCTTCTGAGTTCTGCATTTTGAGATTTCTGCAAAGCAAGTTGCATTGCTAACTCATGCATCTGACAACAGAATGTAGAAAAAAATCAAGTTAACCAAGAGTTTAGCATAAGGAAAATCAGTCACTTCTGGAAAATCAATCAAATTCTGGAACTATATCAAATTGGTTTACTTAAGTTTGTGCATAATCCTCCTTAACCATATAGAATCAGGAGCAAAAGAGTTTCTTATTGTATACCACCTATCCCCTAACCCCCACCCCCGGAAAACCGCCCTTAATGCAAGCTCATGCACGAAATCATGTCTCCGTTTCTCATAGAAGAAACATAAATATAATAAGAAACTTAGAAAAAAAATTTCTCAAGGCCAAAATGAAAATTGATACAAACTGAGAAGTATGATGACAGGAACTATAATGCAATGCAGTTGCAGCACCTTTCCTTCGGAAGCTAGATTTCCAATCTCCTCATTTTCCTCTTGCAGAGTCCTGCATTTAGCCATCAGCATCTTACCCATCTTGCTTTGTGGAGTGAAACTGAGTGCAGAAATAGTATCCTGTTTCTCCTTCAGCTCTTTCTCCTTCTCCTCAACCAAATTCTAGCATTATGGCATCACAAGAAAACATAAACAGACTTTCTAAAAGCAAAAGACAAATACTGAGCCACTTTGGGGTGCTCTAAAGTAACAGAAAGCAACAAAAGTATAACTTCAAATCAGAAATCTTATTAAAACAATTAACAGCAATCACAATCAGATATGGTAGAAAATGGCATGAACTGTAAACAAAGAAATTATTGCCATTTTCATTCTAAATGCTGATACTTTGTGTAATTTCAAGTTATGGTCTCCAAAGGACTAGAAGCAAACCTTGGGTTATTAATGGAACCCCTGCTTTTATTTCATTTATTGCCTCTGCTTTCTAAACTTTGCATCTGGAAACTTAGTGTACTTCAACATATAAAAAGCTCCAAATTGAAATTTTATATTTGACCTAGGAGCGGAGCATATAAATGCCCTCCATCAATCTGTGAGGTGACCATGAAGAAAATTTGGTCAAAGCCTTATTATTTGTTTGGATTTAAATATGATCCCTATTCCTTTTTACATAAATAAATTCACACAGCAAATCCAGCAGTCAATTGAATGTAAAAAGACGTGGGCATTAGTCACAATGCCCTACATCAATGGATCAACAAATGACCATATCTTAGACATGAGAATGGGTCACAATGACCGTCTTCCTTTTTGCAATAAAGTCATTGCTGTTCATAACCAAGAAGAAAAGAGAAGGAGCACGTCCATACTCAGGGGTAATAACTCCCATATCTAATGAAGGAGTTTTACAAACCTTTAAACGTGTAAACTCTTCATGAATTGCAGGATCTAGTAATAATCTCCTAGCCTGTCAAATCAACCACCATACCAATTCTGTTAGTTAATTTAAACAATTAACAAAAAAGAGAACACTTCTTTCCCAAAGAAACCAAATAATGAAACATTTATCTACGAAATTTCCAATGGATAGAGGATAAACATTTTTAGAATCAAGAGACCATGAAAGAGTAAAAGCAAGGATTTTATTGATGTTATCAGAAACAATACTGTCACAGCAGTAAGGTAACCAAATAGAGGAATCAGGATGACTAATATTTTTGGAAATAGTGGCAATTAGCCATTCAAGATCAAGAATGTGGATGACATTCGGAAATGTATTGTTACCACACCCAAAAAAAAAAAAAAAAAAAAACTTGTATATTTTCATAAGACTACATATGATAAGGACAAGGCAAACAAAAATTGCCTGTGTGCAAGCCTAAGAAAACACAACTTTCTAGGTATAACTAGCTCAGAATTTCCACACTGATGCCTAACCAATCCCATTAACTTTCAAAGATGCACTTAGAACAGGTTATATACTTCAGAGAAACATTGTCTGAGCCTCAATAAACAAAGGAATCCAGTTCCCAGTTTGCCCATCAAGTACCATCCCATAAACCTCAAATATGGCCACCAGTTTTCAAAGCTGAAAAGCATGGCAAGACTGCTTTCAATGCCAGTATGAGCATCACTATAATCTTCCCCCACTGGTGAAGAGGAATGGATAATTGTATCTTGTAAATGTCTCTCATGAAGAGTACTCAAAGATTAAAAGAAAACGGCAGCAATAGAGACATAAGAGCTGGCTGCAAACCCATATCCATTCAAAAAAACAAACAATAGGGAGAGGTCAATTCATTGGTAAAAAAGCAGTAAAAATATGTCCCTTCAATCATTAAGCTTGGTTACGTCATCTATGGAACCTTACTAAGCTGGATGTCCCAAAAAAAATCCAAATTTCAAACTCTTAAACCCTAGCTCAAATGGCACTTCCTCCTTTCACAAGAATGCATGGGAGGAGGTCATGGGTTCAAATTCATTGGGTGCATGTGTCTCTTACCAAATTTATAATAAAAATAATAATATAGAAAAGAAGAAGAAGATAAAACTGAACCATGTACAATCATTCCAAAGCCTCCTTGGTTCTCGAGAAGAATTGGAAAAAAATGTAGGAAAATGCTTCAAAGACACTAAGAAGAGGAAGAGCAAAAGGCAGGAAAACAGAGTAATGTATCAGGTCTGCTGTAGAGGTTTGATAAATTAATCAACATGAAAAAAGGTTCAGTAATGAAGTAGATGTATCACAACATATAAATTACTTTGAGATAGAGAGCTTTTGGGGAGAGTGGGTACTTCACATTTATACAAGGAGAAGAATTCGAGCTGAGGGTATCAAATCAAGTAAATATATGGCTCACAGAAGAAGAAGATAAAATATTCAATTCCTACCCTATAAAAAAAATCAAAGATGAGATCCCAGAGAAATCATAAACTGAAAACACAAAATGATACTGAACTAACAATTACAGTGCCACCAATCCTTCGATTCCATTGTATACCACCAAGAAAGAAAACCACAAAATCATTATATTACCTGCATTGATGGTGGCTTGAGTTGCGCTTTTAATTCCCTTACTGCAGACTGGAAATATAAGAATAAATCTGGTCTTAGAAGATCAGAAAATAACATGCAAGAAATGAACATACTAAAAAAACCAAGATGTATTAAAATTTCATAGAAAAATAGGGTTCAGAATACTCATATAATAAAGGAAAATAAGGTGCAGTTGCAAAATTGTCTTTGTGCATTAATTGAAACTATGGAACCATGCCATCTCCTTTTTGGATAACTCCAAGTTTATTTTGTGGTAATACCATAAAGCTGTTCTTAAAGATTAGGTCCAAAACAGTTAAAAATTAAGACTCAAAACTTCAATTCCTTTATTCCCATACAATTTTCTCTGCACACAAAAAGTTCTCCCTTTTTTTGGGCAACCAATGAGTTCCAAACTCTCATAAAGTAGTAATTTCAGTAAAACAAAATGATTTCTGGTATGATTAAGTGATGCACTTGGGAATTTGGTTGATTAGTAGATCTATCTGAGAGGCCTGGCTACCTCGAATTAGTCACAATACTTGTGTTTTGTCCTCTGTTGTTATGGGGGGTTCAATTTTCTTTTTCGTTGAATCTAAGACTTTCGAATTCTCAGTCGAGGAGGGAGGTACGTATTTCATGTTACGCATTTTTGAGCGAAGTCGGGATTCTCTCCGATCAGTTTTCATGGGCAGAGAAAGCGCTAAGCGTTTGCTAGCTATTGTGGAGGATCTAATGTCTACTAAAACATCCGGTAACTTTGCTCGTACCTTTAGGGATAATGAGAAAGTTTTTATTTTGCAATTGGGCGCCAATTCACATGGCAGTTTTTTAATGATCTCGGAACTCATCCATGGCCGTCGGAAAGGACTTCTCGTGGTCCCAGAAGGGAAAACTAGTAGTGGGTGGCGAGGTTTTGGATTTCATCTAAGGAAAGCAATCGCACCTGGGACACTTGCAACCAAACAGTCTTTTACCTCTGTCCTGAATCCGAGAGTGGAGAATCACAAAACTTTTCTGCTGGCAGCGGCGGAGGGTGATCGGAGAGAGGGTAGTGGTAGCAGAAAAGGAAAGCAATTAATGCCGGAGTTTCAAATTTCAACCGAATCAATCTTGAGCAATAAGAGCCACGATATACGCGATTTGAATGCTGGGATGAAACAAGCTATATCTAAGGCTGAATTGTCGGTTGAGATTACAGAGAGTAACAGCTGTATCAATGACTCACCTTTAACGTTGGATGTTGGCCTGAGATTGGAGCGTGGGCCAGATGGTGAGTGGCAGGTAGTGTGGTCCAAAGTCAAGGAAGTGGGCTGCATAGAAAAACCCAAAGACAAAAACCTTAAGCCCGTTAGCCATTTTAAACCCACAGCTCCCTTCAATGCAAAGCCCAAATTTAATCCCAAGCCCATCAAAGTCTGGAGGCCCAAGTCAAAACAAACTCTTCAAAGCAGCGAGACTCACCAACGTAACTTGTTTTCTGCTTCGAAGAGCTCAGTCAGCGACACACGCAGAGGCGAACTTCCACAAGCTGACTCCCAAAGCTTGTTGAGGCTAGCCCAGTCGATTAAAGCCTCGGACGGTGCCGGTATTGACTTTATCGGCGCCGATGAGCCCGATAATGAGATTCTCGGCTCCGATGGATCCGATACAGCTTCTTTCAGCTCCGATGAGTCCGATGAGTCAACAAACACCTCCGACGGTGAAGAGAAATTGCACCAAGACATCCGTTTGATACTTCAGGAGAATTCCGGCAATGTTAGCAAGAAATGGGGGAATTCAGATCAGTGGGTGCTTGAACTTCGAGATGGAAGAAGAGTGGCGGTTCCGATTCAAATTTCTCTGCCTCCAGGTGAAGTCACAGAGGTATTGGAAGAGCAAACCCAATTGGCCTTGGTCCCCTTGAAGTGTTCAAATGTTGTGGAGGTGTCCTCAGCCCAAGTTGATGAGAATGAAGTACTTGTGGAGGATTGGGTCTCAGACACTTCAGAGTCTTCTGAGCTACCTAATGTAGAGGGTTTGTCGCCTCTAAGTGTGGAACCACTGGCCTTTTCTCTACCTTTGGCAATGGAAGGGCAGGAAGTGTTGGGTGTGGAGAATCCAGTGAGGGGAGAAGCTTACTCTGAGTGGGTCCAAAGCAGATTTAAAGGGTTTGATAACTTCCTAGGCACGTCCCTAAAAGGTTTGGAAAATCAAGCAACCACCTTTTTATTGGCTGTTGAGGCTGAATTACACCGTAGGGATGCTTTGGAAAAAAAAGCACTTGAGTTGAAGAGTTCTGGAGTGAAAGGTATTAGAGAGCTGAAGGGTCTATTCAGCTCGATTAATTATGGTTCTACTTCAACTAGGCGCAGTGGTATTAATAGGGAGCGGGCTCTCTCTGTTCCTAAATGAATCTGAAGATGATTTCCTGGAATGTCAGAGGATTGAATGAGGCTGGGAAGAGACTTCAGATTCGTAATTTATTGCGTGCATGGAGACCTGATATTGTCTGTTTGCAGGAAACTAAGCTTGAATGGATTACTAGAGGAGTAGTCAGAAGTATATGGAGTTGTCCATATGTAGATTGGTTGTACTTGGGTTCAGAAGGTGCTTCTGGAGGTATTGTATTGATGTGGGATCGGAGGGCAGTGGAAAAGGTGGAAGAAGCAGTAGGGCGCTTTTCTGTTTCATGCAGATTTAAAAACATAGGCGATCAATTTGAGTGGGCTTTTACAGGTGTATATGGGCCAAATTCGAACAAGAGGCGTAGGAAGATGTGGGAGGAATTGACAGGGCTGATTAGTTGGTGGGATGTGCCATGGTGCCTAGGAGGTGACTTTAATATAATTCATTTTCCATCGGAGAGATTAGGGGCTACAACTAGTACTCGGGCTATGTATGAATTTTCGGATTTTATCTCTTCTCATGGGCTGATGGATATACCTATGGAAGGAGGCCTTTATACTTGGTCCAACAATTTCTCTGCCTCTAGAATTGACCGGTTTCTTTTCTCTCCACTTTTGGCGGATCATTTCACTCTATTGGCACAGAGAAGGTTGTCTAAGATACTTTCAGACCACTACCCAATTCTGTTGGAAGGGGGGAGTCATCGGAGAGGTAGAACTCCTTTTCGTTTTGAAAATATGTGGTTGAAGGCGGAAAATTTTGTGGATAAAGTGAAAACTTGGTGGGCATCCTATTTGTTTCAAGGCAACCCGAGTTTTATGCTAGCTAAGAAGTTGGCAGCCTTGAAGTTGGACCTAAAAAAATGGAATGAAACGGAGTTTGGCAATGTCACTTTAAAGAAACAGTTGTTATGGAAGAAATTGAATGACTTGGATGTTAAAGAGGAGACTCAACCTTTAATAGCTGAGGAGAAGTTAGAACAAGTTAATCTCCGTACCGAGATTGAAAAGCTTATTCTTTTGGAAGAAATTAGTTGGAGGCAGAAGTCTAGAATGCTACACTTGAGGGAGGGGGACGCAAGTACAAAATTTTTTCATAGAATGGCTAATTCCAATCAAAGAAATAATGGTATTGAGAGCCTTATGGTTGATGGAACCTTGTCTTCTGATCAAGGTATGATTGCTGATTGTATTACTCAATTCTTTATGAATTTATACTCGGAGCAGCAAGTTGTTCGACCTTTTCCAGAAGTCTTGGTATTTCCTAGGATATCCGGTGATAATGCTGATTGGTTAGATAGACCCTTTGAGGAGGCAGAAATTTTGGATGTCATACAGAATTTTAATGGTGACAAAGCTCCTGGACCTGATGGGTTTCCAATGGCCTTCTTCCAAGCATGTTGGGGTATTCTCAAAACTGATCTTATGGCTGTATTTCACCATTTTTTTGCTAAAGGTCAGTTTGAGAAAAGCTTAAATGCAACATTCATCACTCTCATCCCTAAAAAAAATCCAGCAATTGAAGTCAAGGATTTTCGCCCCATCAGTCTTGTTGGGGGGGTTTATAAAATCATTGCCAAGGTCTTAGCCACCAGACTTCGCACGGTCATGGAAGATATAATTTCTCCTTCTCAAAATGCATTTGTGAGGAACAGGCAGATTCTTGACCCTGTGCTTATTGCTAATGAATGCCTCGATAGTAGAGTGAAAACTGGTTTGCCAGGGATACTTTGCAAATTAGATGTTGAGAAGGCTTTTGATCATGTCAACTGGGGTTTTCTTATGCAGTTACTAGAACGGAGTGGGTTCTCTGCTAAATGGAGGCAGTGGATTTTCTTTTGTATATCTACCGTTCGATTCTCTATATTGATAAATGGCACTCCTTGTGGGTTTTTTGAGTGCTCCAGGGGGTTGAGACAAGGAGACCCTTTGTCCCCTTTGTTGTTTGTCTTGGTGATGGAAGCCCTTGGGAGAATGTTGGATAAGGCTGTCCATGATGGTCACATGTCAGGTTTTGCTGTGGGTCGTTTAGAGGGAAGAACTTTGGAGGTGTCCCATTTGCTCTTTGCAAACGACACTTTAATTTTTTGTGATGCTGATTTGGACCAAGTTTTGTTTCTCCGTATGATTCTCATTTGGTTTGAGGCGGTTTCTGGTCTGAAGATAAACTTGGGCAAGTCAGAGCTGGTTCCTATTGGTATGGTGCATAATCTTGACTTATTGTTGAATGTCCTTGGTTGTAAACAAGGTACCCTTCCAATGAAATATTTAGGCCTTCCTTTGGGAGCTAAAGGTAAGGATAAATCAATTTGGAACCCAATTCTGGAGAAGATAGAACGGAGATTAGCAGGATGGAAACGTTTGTACTTATCCAAGGGAGGTAGAGTCACTTTAATTAAAAGCACTCTATCTAACTTACCCACATATTTTCTATCTTTATTTCCTATTCCTGCTTCTGTGGCTAACAGAATTGAGAAACTTCAGAGGGATTTTTTATGGGGTGGCATTGGTGATGAACCAAAATTCCATTTGGTCAAATGGGCTACTGTTTGCACACCCATTGCTTCGGGTGGTTTGGGGATAAGAAAGGTAAGACCTTTTAATGAAGCTCTACTTGGGAAGTGGCTATGGAGATTTGGGATGGAGAGGGCTGCTCTTTGGAGGCAAGTGATAGCTGTGAAATATGGCTGTGAATGGGGAAGTTGGTGTACTAGACCTACTAACGGTCCATATGGTGTTGGCTTGTGGAAAAATATTAGTCGGGGATGGTCTACTTTCTCTCGACACATTCTATATGAGATTGGGGATGGGTTTAGGGTGAAATTTTGGCAAGACCATTGGTGTGGTGAAACTTCTCTTGCAGTCAGCTATCCTGAATTGTTTAGATTTTGCCGAGATCAAGAGGTTAGTGTGGCTGAGGTTATGAAGTTTGATAACGGAATCCTGTTTTGGGATGTAAGTTTCTTTAGGGGTGTGCATGCTCGGGAACTAGAGGCACTGGCCAGTTTCATGGATACCATATATGGTGTCTCGGTTAGAGGGCTTGGTGAGGATAAAATGTGCTGGAAGTCTGTTAGAGAGAAGGGATTCACAGTTAGGGATTATTACAATCTCTTAGTGGGCCCTACTGACTATTGTTTTCCTTGGAAAAGCATTTGGAAGCAGAAGGTTCCTTCTCGAGTAGCTTTCTTTGTTTGGACTGTTGCTTTAGGAAAATGCTTAACGATTGACAATTTACGAAGAAGGAAGGTTTGGATATTAGATTGGTGCTACATGTGCAAGTGTAATGGGGAATCGGTTGATCATCTTTTTCTTCATTGCCCGGTTGCAATGGATATGTGGGCTATGGTGTTCGGGTTGTTTGGAGTGAGTTGGGTTATGCCACAATATGTAGTGGGGCTTCTAGCATGTTGGCAAGGCAGTTTTGGCCGTCATCGAAATGGGTATATATGGCTTATGGTTCCTCATTGCTTATTGTGGTGCCTTTGGAGGGAGAGAAATAGTCGGTGCTTTGAAGATAAGGAGAGATCCATATCAGATTTGAAGCTATTTTTCTTTAGAACATTAATGGATTGGTTGGCTGCGTTGCGGAACCAATCCTTTCCATCCTTTCTTGATTTCTTAGATTCTTGTAATTTTTGTTCTTGATTGTTTGAACCCTTGTACACTCCCTGTGTACTAGGGTGTTCCATTTTTTGAGATCAATAAACTTTTACTTATCAAAAAAAAAAGCTGTTCTTAAAGATTATTACAGCGCTTAAAGAACTTTTTTTCTAGGTTGAGGGGGGTTCAAACAAATAGTTTATCACTCTGAAATTCTGAATCAGGTCAAAGGAATTTAAAGCAAAATTGTCAAGGGATGATAGAGGAGCAATTCTTATTTCATGGAATAGGCTAGTGAAAGCAATGAAAAGTTTGCAACTTCATCTAAAAACCTTAGGAGTTAGGACATTGCTAGACATAAAAATGGTAGATATTCCTATTAGTCTGCTTATGGAGAGACAGTGGAACATTTGTTATTGCACTGCCATATTGCCAAAGAGTTATGGGAAATGGTCTTTGCTCTTTTTGGGGTTCAGTGGGTGATGCCTGGGAGGGGTGTTGATTAACTAGCAAGTTGGCAAGGCCGTTTTGGGCGGCATCACCATAGGGATATTTGGAAGGTCATTCCTCATTGTTTGATGTGGTGTATTTGGAGGGACAGAAATGCAAGAAATTTAGATGGGTGTGAGAGGTCAACTTTCGATCGGAAGATACATTTTCTGAGGACTTTGTTCCGGTGGTTATATTTTGCGCACACTAAATACTTCAAGAAAAAGATATGGGAAAAGAAAAATGTATACCTTTAACTCTGATATTTCTTGCTCTCGTTTTGCAAATGTTACAATGAATGCTGCTTCCTTTTTCTTGGCTTTTTCTAGCTGATAACAAGATTAAACATGGGTGAAATCCTACACATGAAATGGTGAATTTTCATGAAACCAAAAAAATAATAATAGTAATAAAATCCAGCAATAAATCCCAAACCTGTTCTCTCAATGACTCCTCAGAGGATTTCAGCATCTGAAGATAATCGATCACTAATTTAGGTTCTACAAAGAAAATTCAAAATCAATCATTTAAGGAATGCATGCATCATATGATCACAAAAGACTTAAAGCTTAGAGCTGCACATACAGTTTACACAAAACTGCAAAGTAAATAAAAATAAAACAATGAACTCTTTGAGGAAAGGCTAACCAGGAGAAGTTCCAGTAGGTATGAAGGACTCATTCTGAAATGAAGAATGCCACATCTGAATCTCAGATTTTGCAGCTTCAAGTTCTTCCTGAAAATTGTAAAAATTATAATTTAATGACCTAGATAATATGTTGTAGGGAAGCTGGTGAAAGACATGAAATAATTGCATTTAATAGAGAGGCAGATTCCAGAGAGAGAGAAAAGTAGTGAAAGAATGGGAATTCACACCTCAATCTAAACTCAAAATCTGAAATTCTGAAACTTTATTATCAATCAATGAATTACAAAGCAAGTGCATGGATATTTATAGCCTAGGAAGTAGTTATAAGTGATGAAATCATCCCACAACCAACTCACATTTATCATATGCCAAGATACAATTATAACATATTAATTATTTATAAGTATAATGACACAACAACTTTCATAACATTTTTCACAACTGCTAAGTTGGCAGGTTGTGATTGGTGTAAAATAAAAGTGATGTCAGTGGTAATCCCAGTGAGTAATATTGCACTAATCACAATCAGCCACCTCAACAAGTTGTGTTTGTAGCATTGTTGTTTTATAATTAATAGAGCATGTGGCTTCTATTTCTAACAGCTTCCTAAAATCTAGCACCACTAACTAATTTTCCCTCAAATTTTCAAGTACTAAAACAAGCTTGACACGTGGATTTAGCTACAATAATCATATGGCACATGTAAAATTTGGCCAGCCTTAGCCTCCTTGTGCAACTTGGCCAAGCAAGGCCCCCATGCAACCCACACTGCATTAAGCCATGACACCTCTGTGCCACGTCATCATTCCAATAAATGCACTAGACTCCTCCATCATAGGCAGAATCATAAATTAAACATAATCATTATGCACTTCCATAGGTGGCATGGAACCATTCAAACTTAAATTTTAAAAGGATTAGCATTCATAAAATTTGTACAATAACATCCAACAAGTCATGCATGCAAGT
Source organism: Quercus lobata (assembly GCF_001633185.2). Classification (NCBI taxonomy): domain Eukaryota; kingdom Viridiplantae; phylum Streptophyta; class Magnoliopsida; order Fagales; family Fagaceae; genus Quercus; species Quercus lobata. The sequence continues at coordinate 8,639,445 of NC_044913.1, forward strand.
GTTGCCCTGAGAAACCTATCTATCCCCCACTACTACTACTGTTAAAGTATATTGATCTTTTTTCTTTTTATTTTTCTTTTTCTCTTTTGGTAAGTCTGTTAAAGTTTATTGATCTGAATTCTCTTTGTTGAAGAAATTGATCTTTTGTAAGTTGACCATACTCAAGACTTCAATGTAGGACCCTCATTACATTTTAACATATCAAATGCAAGAAAACTGACACTTGAGGATATATATATATATATATATATCACTTAAAGGATGCGGTAGTCGCTGTTGTACAAAATGTAGTTAGCAACCAGGGTTGCTTTTTGCAAGTGATGCTAAAGGTGCATGTTAAGGTGATTACTGTTTCTTATTAAGAGGAGTTGAAGATATTAGAGATTCTACAACTCTAATGCAATATTCAAGACAAAGGAATTTTGAGCTTCTGTAGCATCCTAGGCATTCCATATTGAATTGGAACTGCCAAATCAGGCTCGCTATCCCTTTTATAAATAAATAAAAATAAAAAGGAATTTTCTTGAGTCTAATTAATTATGAGGTGATCCCTAGTATGAAAAGTATTTTTCCAAACAGCTAGAAAGCATAAACTATGAATTAGTATACTCAGTAATTTTAATCAATTCCAGAATCCCCAAATGCTAGAAAGCACCATAATTAGAATTTTAATTGCTATAGTGTGACCTGAAGTTCCAATTTTTCAGGAAACTGATATGATATTCATAAAATTTCAGAAAACCAAAGTTATAGGGGAAAATCTTCCTCTTTCCTTTTTTCAACAATCTAGAAACACTTGTCTAATAGCCTAAGGGCTCCTAGTTCCATATGGAGTTTCTTACTCAAATAAAATTGAGAAGCAAGATAACTGTGCAGATTAAATTTTTACACAAAATTCACTCACTGATGTGAATGGTAGTAGTCTTTTCCCTGAAATTTATATCATCATTGAGCACATAATTTACAGCACCCAAACTGAGAGGTATACAATATAGGAACAAAGATATAACATCAATTGATGGATATAAATACATACTTGACATGTTGCAAGATTATCCTTACAGGTCTGAAGACTGCAAAAGAAAATTCCAATGAAAAATAAATATTAGGCTTAAACATAATTTGATGCAATCTAACAACTGATAGCATGAAAAGACAATAAAAATCATTCTAGATCTTATGATACCTCTCACGAAGAGACAAAATCATCCCAGTTGCTACACCTGGAGCAGTTTCTTCTACTTTTGGCTTACCCTGCATTATGACCCAAAAAAATGGCGTGATCCTCAAAATATACAAAGACGCATGGAAAAAAACTTAAGCTTCATGCCTCTACAAAATTATTATATAGTAAAGTAAGGGAAAACAATAGAGACCTTTATCCTGTGTAGGCAAAGACTTGAAAATACATGAGGTGTCATTAAAATTTTTACAACGAAGTTTTGTGAAATAAAGATGAATATATGTTATGTATTCTGCAGAAGTCCTAGAATAAACAGAGCCTGAAGGATATGATGCCTCACACTGATTCATGATCAACAGAGGCAAAGATCCCTAGTCCCTACATCTCACATTCAGATGCTTAATCTCTCTCAATTTCAAGTAATTGGTGACTGATCTCCAAAAATCATAAGAATAGGAATATTAAAATGCTGTGGGTTCCACATTTTATCCTTCTTTTTAAAGTTCAACAAGAAGCCTTAGACAAGCAAGGAGGATGGAGTTGGAACTGATGTTGGACTGATGCAGCAGAATAAAAACTATATAATCTCTCAGTAGAAGTTCCAAATATTGAATAAGTAAATCCCAGGATTATGTTTACAACTCAGAAGATATTTTCTCAATCAGTCAAGTGCAAACAACACTTAAAAAGTCTATCCCAGGTCTAGTTGATGCAACACACCAAGCTCATTTGGATATCTAGTCAGACTTTAATCATTCACTAATCTTCTATATTAACATTTAAGAAAATGGATTGCATCAAAAGTAACATGCTTCCGTTCAACTTTGACACCCCAAAATAGTGCCTCTTCTTTGGATAAAATGCTCCATCATTTGGAAGCATTGAAGAGCAACAATTCAAAGATATCTATGAGTTCAATGGGAATAACAATCAGCTCAACAATCACAGGCCTCAGCAACATTTCAGCAGAATTTAAATCTAGACAATATCATCTCAACCCTGTTATCTCACTCCTCACTTAAATTCCCCACCATCTCCCATTGCTTCATTCACATTCGCTACCACATTTGTAATCCTCTCTCTCTCTCTCAACCACACACACACACACACTAACTATATGGTACCTCTGTGTCTCTTAAGGGTAAGGTACCCACAATTATCATAGCCACTATTTTCAGGTGGTTTAATCTTCATCATTCCTTCATGAATATAAATATCACAACAACCAAGCCTTAGTCCAAAAATTTTGGGGTCAGCTATAGATCCTCGATAATCCTATCAAAGTCAGTTACATGTATTCTTTTATGTCATTCTATTTTATATAAATTTGTTCTCTTTGCTACCCCCTTAATTGACATGTCCTTTTCACTATTTCTACTAACGTCATTTTAGATATTCTTCTACCATCATTACTTCCCTCGACTTGAATCAACTCACTCTTCCTCACTGGTGCATTAATCACTCTCCTCTATAAATAATCAAATCATCCCAAGCAACTTTCCCTCACCTCTTCATCAATAGGAGCTACCCCTATTTTTGAGCAAAATTCTATGTTTCAAATCCTATCCTTCCTTACCCGTCCAGGTGTAATCTAGTAGTTGGAGGCTATAAACCCAGACAAATGGGTTCGAACCCCGCTAGGAATTCCCCTGGGTTACTTGATACATGGTTCAAATGGGTGGGGTTGTGTATCCGTTGTTTTCCCCAAGGATGGCTCCAAATTGGCCTTGGTAAGGTTCCATATCATCAAAAAAAATCCTATCTTTCCCTTATATATATATATATATATATATATATATATATTTGTAAGTGTTGATCAACAAGTAGTTCAGCCAATATCCGATATATATATATATATATATATATTTGTAAGTGTTGATCAACAAGTAGTTCAGCCAATATCCAATGGAACTAATCTGATGCAGTCTTTTATATAGTGTAAGTTGGGGCAGACACATTTTTTAATAAAAATCCTATTTTTCCTTATATTTTCACTTACCCATCTTAACATTCTCATCTCAACTACACTCAAAAGGCTAAACTCAACACACTCAAGATAAACAATTTTGATCACAGTGGGTACTTACTATAACCCAAATGTACCACAAAAGAACACTTTGCATATAAATTGCTGTCAATTTCATGCCTAATTTCAATGCAAAATTATAACAAGTCACACATGTGTCAATGTGGGTATGCTCACAGAAACACAATAAATACCTTTTTTGAGCCAAAAATATCATCTTCATCATCCTCAAGATCCCCAAAATTTCTCTTATTACCTAAACAAAATTATTAGCACACAAAAATTATTATCTTTATTTAAAAATAAATAAATAAATAAATAAACCCAACAGAGAAAACGAACTAAAAAAAAATAAAAATAAATAAATAAATAAAAATAAAAAACCTGAACGCCTGGCATTGTGAGTTCCAGGAAAATCGCCTCCGAATTCATCGTCCTGAGTTTCACAAACAAGCTCAGAATCAGAGAAACTACAAAGACAACGAGAAAAAAATAGAATGAATTTGAGAAATTGGAGGAGTTGTTTACATCGTCGAGATGGGTGTGGGAAGCCATGGAATTCGAAAACCCTGGGATTTTGTTTTCCGCGGAGAATTGGAATTTGGAATTGTGAGCTGTGAAAATATCAAAACGGAGGAGGATTGTATTGTGTTTGTCGGTAGTGAGCTTTGAATCGGAAATAGTAAAATAACCTCTTCGACTCGTCGTTTTGTTAATCTTCAATTTTTGTTTGGGTCAGGCTCAGGGTTTGGCTATTATGGACCCAAAACCCAAAATATTCACCAAAGATTAGGTCCAATTCGTGTATTCTTTTTTTGGGCTTGACCAACCTCAAATCCAAATCACTATTGATTTGAGATGGATACAACTTTCTTTTTTTTCTTTTTTTTTAGGAGATGGATACAACTTAACTTATTACACATTGCTTACTTTTCTTTTCTTTTTTTTTTCTTTTTTTTTATTTATTTATCTTATAGAATCGACACATTGCCTACTTGATGTTTAAAAAGTAGCACTTAAAATACTTGCAAAAATCCAAATATTTATCTATCCAATTGTATTGTAGATCAACCCCTATTTCTTTGATGAAAAATAATTACACATCATTGTCATACTCGTTTACTCATCTATGGTTAGCTTTGTTGCGCACTCTCTTTCTTTCCTTTTTTCCTTTTTTTTATTTTTTATTTTTTATGGAAAAGGTAAAGTTAGACTTTGTTAATGACTAAAATCACTTTAGAATACACTATCCAAATCTAGTGGAAGATCTTCTATACTCACAGTTAATATCTGCAGACTGAGCTGCTCTTCTAGCGAAGGCATAAATAAGCTGATTAGCTTCCCTCTTAACATGCTTGAAAGTTGAAACTGGTCTATATCTGTAGAGTCTTGATAGAGTCTTCTATTTCATCAATGATATGGCCAAACATGATGTTTGAAGGTTTGTGGTTATTAATTGTAGAAATAACACGCTGGCAATCACCTTTAAACTCAAGTTGTAAAATGCTAATTTTCATAGCAAAATTGACTGTTGTACTTGCAACAAGTACCTCGACCAATTCCACAAAAGGCAGAGGTTGAATATTCTGATTAAGAGCTGCCAAAACATTTAAAAATATGTATATATCATTCATAAGATTCATCGAAGCAAGGTCTTAAGACTCAATTATCATTCTAAGCACCTTCTTAAACGGTAATAACTTTTTAGGACTTACTTTAAGGGAATCTTATGATTTGTTTTATTTTATTTTACTTTTTTTAGACATACGTGAGTTATATATGGGTAAAATGAATCTTTTCAAATCACGGGTAAACATGCAAGGGCCTCAAATCACCATAAATGCCATTTTCTTCTCTTCTTAAAAAAAAAAAAAAAAAAAAGTGTAAATATAATTTTTCTTATTATTCTTGCGTTTCAAACAGTATATGGATTTTAAACATATGCTTGCTTCATAGTTGAACGCTACAGATGAATCACGTGACATTTTTTTTTTTTTTTTGAGAAACAATCACATGTGACATCTATATCATACCAAACTCAAATTTGACTTTTATTCTGTTGCCTCTTGGGCTGGAATAAAAGACAAATGTGATGATTTTGTGGAACCGAAAGTATGGAAAAACTTAAGCTGGATCCCATAAACATAAACAGTGGTGGCTTTAACTCATTGACCTACCATTAAGTTGTCGAGTTTAGGCCCATGGCCTAATGACGGAAAAGATTGTTATGGGTTCACATTTTTGTTTTTTCAACCACTACATGATTGGACTGCAGGTTGGACCCAAATGGAGTTGGAACCAGATTGGTGTGGACAAACCTGATTTATGCTTGACAGCACAAAATTGAGGTTGTGGAGGATCTAGGATTCTTTTGTTTTTTTCAAGACAACAAATGAAAAGGTTATGCTTGATAGCACCAAATCGAGCTTCATTGAGGTTGTGAAAGATCTATGATTCTTTTTCTTTCTTTTTTTCAATAAACAAATGAAAAAGTTATGCTTGATAGCACCAAATTTAGCTTGGTAAAGATCTAAAGAGTTAAAGAGGGTTTTAGTATTCAAAGAGTTTGATTTTTCCTAAATAAAAAAGTTTAGGGAAAAGGATAATTACTCGTGACAATTCTATCTAAATATGACTGTAATAGCTTCCTACTTGCTAAGAAACTAATACCTAATGGGTTAGACAGTAAACAAATCATGTGTGATCTCAAGTGAATTAATTAGTTCTAGCATAACCTTAACTTTACACTAGTGACCAATGGTTTCAAATAGAAGAAAGTAATAGTCCTTAAACTGAAAATAACTTCTTAATATGATATATTATTTATCCCATATTAACATTATTTGGATCTAGAATCCTCTCAAAATCACTATATAGTAAGTGAGGCTGGAATTAAGAATTTTTCACGGAGGAAGTGAGTTTTGTTGCATTATCATAAATTCATAATTGTTACTAATTTACTATGCTCAAAATTCTTACCACGACCAATTAAGTTGTCATTTTAGGTCTTTGACTTTTGGGAAATGGAATGGATCATTGGAAGATTAAAGGCTATTGTATAGGGTCTCTTGACTCTCTTCATTAAGCTTAAAGTCTAGTTTCTCCAAACTATAAAGCATCATTTCACTTTAGAAAAATATAAAAATTGAAGCTCCATCCTCAAAGCCACAATGGCAAACACATTATATTGTCTCTGATATAAATTGGTTATTTCACATGTCTCCTACCGCCCCTCTAATATTTCAACAAGCAATTCATGCAATCACTAGTTTGAACCATTGTATTTGGCTTTTTAACGTCCATAATGTCTTTTAGAATAGAAGTCTCTTGATGTGTTCAATCAAACCTTTCATTCTTCATAAAAGCATCTCTTATGGGCAATCTCATGTGCATTTCTGTTCCTCTTAAGACTTTGATTATAACATTTGTTGCATGGAGATGGGGACAAATAACCTTTTAGTCAAATCTTACCACACAAGGCATCAAATGCAAAGGAAAAAGATGACCATCCAAGTTAGTTTATTGCTTAACCTGGATCATCTTATTATTGTTTTCAATTTATTACTTAACATGGATCATGTTGTTAATAATTTATAGCTAATGATCTATGTGAAAGGTATAATAATCAAAGGGGGACACTAGCCCTTAGCGTTGTCCCACACACCCCACTCTCTTCCGTGATTGGCTCGTGTGGCATGGGACCCTTTTCTCAAGGGGGCCACTTGTCATATCATGATTGGCACATGGCACGTGCGCATCAAAATAATACAGGTTCTTTGTTTTAAGCAGACCTTTTCTTAATCTTCATGGATAACAAAAACGATAGGTTGACATGATTGAACTAAGAGAATTTATGGGTTTGTCGGCATACTGAATTTTTTAGCTATGTTGAATGCATCAATTCAGGTAGAAAATTTTTTTTGTGATGGAGGGAGAAATTGTAACACATGGGGTCCTCACCCTACGAAAATATAATTAAAAAAAATGGTTTACTCATTGGTTCTTTGTATATTGGATATGTCCAAACTACGATAGAAAAGATTCTTTAACAATTAAAGAAAGACCTAATTTCTTTGGTTAGGCGGCCAATGCTTTTCTTCCATAAACTCTCACTCTCACACATTTCAATTTCATTTACATTTGATTTAGTGGAGTTGTTGGGATTTAATAAAGATCGTTGAGATCATTAGGACTAAAAGTTTTTCTTAATTGTCCTTCAAATAAAGTTTTTTAATGGTCTAATTAGTGATGCAAGAAGATAAGACAAAGAAAAGAAAATGGTGGGTTTGAAATTGATACCTTTGGTTGGAAGTTGGAACCCAAATTTTATACCTTTGTTGAAAGTCCAAATCTTTGAGTGTGAATGATTTCCAATGTCTTTGCTATTGGTCATTTCCTTGCTGCCAAGCATCACCCAATCCACAATAAACCAATAAATATTTAGTACGGATGATTTATGAGAGGAGAAAATGTTTCAAGAAATTCATTATTTCTGAGAACATATCTATGCTTCCTTTGCATTCTCTATTATTTAGGATTTTTTTTTCTTTTTTAATAAAACTAATGGTTAACTTGTATAATACGTGAAAAGATTTAACAAAAAACAATTGTAATATGATACATATTAAATTAATGAGTATTAAAAAAAAACTAAATTCATAATTCATAAAAAAGAAATTACCATATTTAATTAGATTTTTTTTATAAGCGATCAAACCTAATTTAGTCACAAATTGTTTATTGTTTAGTTGTTTTTTATCCAAAAGTGAGTTCTAATTAGTTAAAACAATATAGTTTTATACTATTAAAAATGATTTTCTGAAGTTTTTGTGGTATCATAAGAAGTCATCAAGATAATTAAAATTAGTTTCATTTATATTTTCACTAATATTATGCCCTTGCAATGTATGGTTAATCATGAATCATATATAAACTAAGAAAAATATCTCAATAATATAATTAAAATGAAATAATATACATAAGATAACAATACTTACTTTAAGTTACATGAATCATGATAATGCAAATTATATAAGACCAAATTTTTATAAAAAATCAAAGATTAAAATAAATAATGAAACTCCTTTTAAATATCTTGAAAATTAATAAGTGGGTTAAGTGGAACAGTATTCTAATTTTATTAAATCTTTTGCAATAAAATTTCACTTAAAATAAGCTATTTTAATAAATATATTTATAATGAATCACATGGAGAAATTATTTCATACAACTTGTTATACTTACATTAACTCATATATATATATATATATATTGCCCAGCTTTGATTAATAAAAAAAAGGTAGATTATTAAATTCGTAATAATAAAATTTATTTTAAATTTTTAGAAATTCTTGGTGGTAAAATTTTAATTGGAGTGGTATTTTTTAAATTTATTTTTAATATTTTGATAAGAATAACTAAATGACTGAATATTATATGATTTTGAAATTCTCATATTTTTGCATTTCGTAAGTTTCATTCGAATTAGTATAACTAAAGTTCAATTTTGGCCCTTAAAGTTTGGGATTATTTTTATTTTGGCCTTTCACATTTTAAAATTTTCAATTTAACTCTCCATATTTAATTCAATTTTTATATTGACCTTGCCATCTAGTTGGTTAACTTTTTTTTTTTTTAACTAAACAATAACTACTTATATAATACTTATTAGAATACACACGAAAGTAATAATAGTATTTTAAACCGGATTTATAATACATTGCATAACTAAAGTACAACTACAAAAGGGTCTAACCTTTGTAGTTGTATACTGAGGTTATATAAATACATTGTACATTCATATCAATAGAGTACAACATACATAACTAGAGTACAGAAAGGTCTAGCCTTTGTAATTGTAGACTGAAGTTATAAATAGCGGACATTAGATACACACAACCAATGTGAGATAAACATCCCTATTTTCTTTTCTTTTTTGAGTAAACAATAATACTTATTAGAACACACATGAAAATAATAATAGTGTTTTAAACCGGGTTTATTATACATTACATAACTAGAGTACAACTACGAAAGGGTCTAATCTTTGTAATTATAGACTGGGGTTATAAACAGCAGATACTAGACACACACAACCAATGTGGGATAAACTTCCTTTTTTTTTTTTTTTAAGTAAACAACAATATTTATTAGAATACACACGAAAATAATAATAGTATTTTAAATCGGGTTTATAATACATTACATAATTAGAATACAACTACAAAAGGGTCTAACCTTTGTAGTTATAGATTGGAGTTATAAACAACAGATGCTAGACACACATAACTAATGTGGGATAAACATCTCTATTGTCTTTTTTTTTGAGTAAATAATAATACTTATTAGAACACACATGAAAATCACACGAAAATAATAATAGTGTTTTAAACCGATTTAGTATGTGTTCTAATAAGTATTATTGTTTACTCAAAAAAAATAGGGATGTTTGTCCCACATTGGTTGTGTGTGTCTAGTATCCGCTGTTTATAACCTCAATCTACAACTATAAAGATTAGACCCTTCATGTTTAACTATTTCAATGAAATAATAGCTCTAAAATGTTATTGAATGCATGAATATAGTTCTTTTAGGCAGGAAAAACATTTTATAGATGGTCAAATATATTATTAACAAAAATGGATTGTAGAGCTAATAGGAAAACCCAAATTATTATAGAGATGCATGCTACATGCATCTGATACATAACATATCACATTGTAGTTATTTTGGTGCATTGAACCAATTTTTATTTTAAGTTATATAATACATCCAATATTACCTAACAAAAAAACAAATTATACTCCTCCATAACGCGAAAGGAGAAACATTTATTTTCAAAGATTCTTTTCCCTTTATCAAATTTGTCGTGGACTGTAAGCTAGCCTTAAGGAGTTGAAAGACGGTAAGGCGTGATCAAAGAAAATTATCATGTTGCATACTCATGTCCAACTTCTCAAGTAATGAAATACTATGGTTACAAAATTAAGTGACAAAATAATAAGATGTATCAACTTCAAAGCTCCATGCTTCTTATAAGATAGTTTGAAGTGCACTCTATTAATGATCACCTCTCCTAATTAAGATATTAACATCTCATAATTATTGATAGTATTATTAAATCTTTTTAAATGAATAATGTTAGCAAGCTTTTAGTGTAGGTGGAGGATATTTATCTATATCTACATTTTAATGTTGTAATCTTAGCCGATATAGCTGATTTTTCTTAATAAAATTACTGTCTTCTTCTAAAAAAAAAGGTTCAAAACTCCACCACTTGTAAGAATTAAACCGTCAAAAAAATGACACAATTGTAACAAATCATCTCATAATCTTAATTACCACCCAATTAATCTAAATTCAATATAACCTTAATTAAAGATAAAGTATAAGAGTTACAAGTCTTATCTTAAATTAAACTCTATCTATAATTAAAGGGTATACAAGAAGCATATAATCTCCCTTTAGCTTTCAGGTCATGGAGGGGGAATTCACCTTTTGTATCAAAGAAGCATGTATGTATAAGACAATACACACACAAGATGGGGGTTCCCAATCAATTTCACTTTTTACACTTTTTTGGGGCATGCCATGAATGAAAGAATGGAACAAGATCACATGTGAAACTACAAAACAAATCATGCTTCATGTAGTTGTGGCAAGGTTGATGAGAATGTGTATGCTACTTAGGAAACACAATGGGTCCCCTTGTGCATAGCCCTAGCCAGTTCACCACTCCATTGTTGAGGGGTCAACCTCAATGCCTATCTTTTGGTCCATCAAGCTCCCAACACCATCCATCATTTTTCAATGGCCATGGATGAAAATTTTGGCCATTGGGAACAAAAAGAAGACGTGAGTGGCACGGTGGCACGCAGTAAAAGCAATTTTGTCTGCAAAAATAGAGAGAGCCTTCCTATATTTGATTCTTTTTTCGTGATACAATTTCAAATTTTCACGATTGCATGTAATTATCGCTGAGTTTTTTTTTTTTCTAGATGTCCACGTGTGAGAACTACTCAAACCCTACCTTTTTCAGTGCATGCATGTATATACCCATAATTAAAGCTCACAAGTCAAAAGTACACACTTTTTTTTTTTCTTTTAGATTTTATAAATTTCATGTAGATTAACTATATGAAGGTTGAAAAATTACAGATTTATAAAGTATTATAAATAGAGTATAAGTGTTAACTGATACCCGTTAATTAATAATTTTAAGAAAGTTTTAATATCAAAGTTTTCAAAAATGATTGTTGGTTTTTTTTTTTTTTCCATAAAAATTTTTTTAATTTTTTTTTAAATTAATGCCCTTAGTAGGAGATCCATTAACTTTTCTCATTTGCTTAGTTTAATTTTTAAATTCAAGAAACCAAATAAGATATAATAACCATCCAATAAAAAATTAAAGCTTAAAGTTTAGAATTTGTCATGTTTCAAATCTCTGGCACCTTTTTGTTGCAATTGTTGAATAATATACTCCTTGCACATTAAGGTTAAGGATGATATAGATTGGGTTGGCTTACCTTTATATCAAAGATTATAAATTAAATTCTAAATATTATTTATAATTTTTACACCAAGTAGCATGAAAGGTCACAAAATAGTTGAAATTAAGGTCTTGATTACATATTATATTAGCATTCAAACTATTTTGACATATAAAGACAACTTATAGGTCCTGAATCCTAATATATAGTGCTAATTACTACGTACTAAGCATGCACAACGTGAGTAATTACCTATATTTAAATGCTAAAATTTGCTATGAGGGACAATAAAAGGGGGAAAAGAGAGAAAAGAAAACTCCCTCAACTAAAACTTTGATATTAAAATTTAGTTTTATCTAATCAAACATTTAAAAAGAAAAATCAAAATCTATACCACTAAAGGTTAGAAAGTTTTTTCTTTTTCTCCTTATGAAAACAACAAGCATTGTGGTAGAAAAATTGAAGCACAAACTCAAAGATAATTTTGAATTTAGTAGGAGATTTTTTTTGTTGGGTCAAACAATATAAGATGGATTTCCATATTAAAAAATATCACCAACCAATGATAAAGCAAAAGGGCTTAGCTATGTGAATCTTTTTCCACTAGTCAACATATCTTTTTCTCGATATAGATTGACCAACTAATCCTACCACCAAACCTAATTAATGCTTTTTTTTTGCCCCCCTATTTTTTTTCCTTTAGCATTATAAACGTTCATTTGATAATTTCTCATGAGATGATTACTTAACAAGAAAGTCATCTAATAAGTCATTTTTGGACATGTTGGGTGCAATTAATCACAAAGAAGAAAAAAGGGAGTCATAGACTCATAGCAAAGAGAAAAGAGAAAGAAAAAAAAAAAAAAGGAGTAACACGGTCAAACACCATCTCCACCTAGAAGATTATTATACTTCATTGATACATTTCTCTGTGATGATTTCAACATTACTTTTAGAAGCACATAAATTGCACTTGAACTAGCAAAGCTGGCCTGGAAATAACAATCTCTCTCTCTAAGCCAACTACGAAATTGAAGCCACTCAATTAGGATAGACAGTAATTATGGGAAACAAAGACAAAAATAATGGTACATTGTCTCCATTTTTGCAATTACAATTCTCTATAGTACATATGCTTAAAAGCAATCTAATAATTCTATTATTTTTTAAGTTACATTTTAGTGGATTCAGCTTTCTTCCGATGTTTTTGTGTGTTAGATGTTACACAGGACTGACACGTGTCCTAAAATAACCACGTGTCAGTTATGCGTTTCATTCTGTACTATACTGTGTACAAAATGCGAAAACCCAACCCAACCACAATTAGTTTGTGGACCACCTAATATGGGTGGTCCAATAATTCCAAATGACATTATGACAATGTTTATTGGTTGAGACTTGAGACCACATAGCAAGGGTGGTCCTTGGACTACCAGAAAATTATTTCTGGTCTAGAAGTCCTATATATATACTTATGTGGTTTCAAGTTTCAACCTAAAACTGCTCTCTTGCTGTATAAGATTCTAAAGCTGGCAGTGTTTTGGTACACTCATGAAGGAAACACTAAGGTATCTTGCAGGACTTGCAGGGCCAAGTGGTTATGGCTCAAACTCCACTGCTGAGCAAGTCACAGAAGATTTCTCTTGCATGGTCCCTCCCCATCTAACTGCTATAATCACTGGTTAGTCTCAAACAATATTCTCTTACCAAAACTTTATGGTAAGGGAAACAAACTCTCTTTTCAGTGATAACTATATGAATAAAAATCTTTTATCCCCACTCTGAGTGTTCATGAAAGAGTTTTGCTTGAAAGTTGAGCATTGGAGTGATACAAAAATTGTTAAACAACATGATAGAATGTTAGATTTGAGATATTTCATGGCACTCTCTCCATCTGTGAGTGTGTCTTTCTGTTGGCTTCAAAAGACTTATGAAAGTGTTTTGTTTATTTCATGTTTCTTTTCTATTTCATTTTATTTTTCTTCTTCTCCATTTATTTTAACTTGATAGAAAATTTTGATTCATTTTCCTAAGAACTATCCTGGGATAATCTGCCAAATTTAGTGGATGCATACAAGAGTATGTTTTTAGATAATTTTCTAAGGCTTTCTTTGAAGAAAAATAGTATGTGTGCACAGGATAATTTGCAGTATTTTTAGGAATATTCTCCCTCCAATTAATATACTTAATGCAATATGGATAGTAATTCTTTTAGTGGTTCTTTTTGGCTGCACCAAGATATGGTTTTGTCTCTTTGGAATAGCAGTAGTATCTAATTGGTCCCCAATAGATTACTGCTTTTTGTACTATATCATGTCACGTTTGCAACAAAGTTTCACCATTTTAATTTTTAAAATTTCTCTTTTTAAAAAAAAAAAAAAGAAAACAAAATTCTCATGCATAAGACACATGTACCATAAATAAAAAACTAAATAAAAGCTTTTGGTTTTGTTATTTCTATTTTTTTTAAAGGGGCAACATCTGGTATTGGAGCTGAAACAGCAAGAGTGTTAGCAAAGAAAGGTGTGAGAATTGTGATTCCAGCAAGGGATTTAAGAAGAGCGGCTGAACTGAAGGAGGAAATTCAAAAAGAGAGTCCACAGGCAGAGATTGTACTATTGGAGGTTGATTTGAGCTCATTAACTTCTGTGAAGAGATTTTGTACTGAGTTTTTGTCACTAGGATTATCCCTTAACATTCTCATGTGAGTATCAAATATTTGTTTCTTATTTGTGTGTGTGTGTGTGTGAGAGAGAGAGAGAGAGAGAGAGAGAGAGAGAAAGAAAAAAAAAAAGAGAGGTATTTGATATGATACTAATTGTGAAAGAAAACCATTTTTGCAGAAACAATGCTGGAATATTCTCTCAGAATTTGGAGTTCTCTGAGGACAAAATTGAGATGACATATGCCACAAATTATTTGGGTAATCTATTAATTTGTCCTTATATAATTGATAGTGTTAGCCTTTAGGATTAAAAGTATTTTAACCCAATAATAAATTATATGTTTCCTACTGATTTTTTGTGATTATTTTCTAGTGGAACTTTTTTTTTGGACAAGCATTTGTGTTCAAATGCCAATTATTTTAACTCAAAAAAATAAAAATTGTGTCCAAAAAAATAATAAACTTAATGGCCTGGACCAATTGAAGCAGAGTGAAGAAGGGCCCGGATCCGATTTATTTAGCAGCTCCAGATACTGAGGCAGGCCGGGCTTGAAAATTTTAAAAGTAAAGACCGACCAAAAAGTAAAAGCAAAAAAATGTTTGTGGTGCATTAAGTAGTGCTCCAAACAGGCCCTAAGGGCCCTCTGTTCTTCTACCGTGAGATGTGTGAAAGGTGAAAAAACAATTTTTAGCACTTACTTGGAACTTGTTAAAGTGATAAGTTGCGCATGCGATTGAAATAGTATGACTTTCATATAGATCTATCAATAATTTCATTCTTATTACACACTAATCACAATAAAAAGCTTATTAAAATTTTTGTGTTACTAGACTAATTGAGGAAAAAAATGTGAGTATCATAATATGGCTTTTCAACCCAACAAAAAAAAAAAAATCATAATGAAAAAAACTTTAGTTAGTTTTGAGATAAAACCAAGTGGGGTCTTGAATCCATTAATAATAACTTTATTAACAATTTTAAGTGATTTAACCAGAAAAAGAGATTTAGATTTTCTTACTTATTATTTTCAATTTTTTTGGCAGGACATTTTTTGTTGACAGAAATGCTATTAGAGAAAATGGTAGAAACAGCAGCAAAAACAGGCATCCAAGGAAGAATAATAAATGTTACTTCTGTGATTCACAGTTGGGTGAAGAGAGATTCGTTTCGTTTCAAACAAATGCTCAATCCAAAGAAGTAAATATTTTCTCACTTTTCACTGCTCCTAACATGAAAACTTTGTGCCGTAATTTCAGTACTAATGGACCTCTAGACCTCTACACACCAATAGAATTGCAGAACTCAAAAAGTGACATGAAAAAGTTTACTTTTGTATGAAGTAAATTGCTTTTAATGACTTAGACTATGACATTAGCTATAGTACTCCAAAGAGTACCTATTAACTTTCCCAAAACAGTAACCGCTGAATTTGACAATAGCTAGGAAAAGATTTATTATTGCTGACTTATGTTAAATAATTAATAATAGTACTACTCTTTCCAATGTATGCAGCTATAATGGTACTCGTGCATATGCTCAGTCAAAATTGGCAAACATATTGCATGTTAAGGAAATGGCAAGGCAGTTGCAAGCAAGGAAAGCAAGAGTAACTATCAATGCAGTACATCCAGGCATTGTGAAGACTGGAATCATTAGAGCTCACAAGGGCTTTATAACAGGCATGAATTTATATTCCTGATTCCTTTAATTTCATAACCATTTGATTAGAATATGTTAGCGGTGTTTTACAAAGTGCTTCTTTTATCCGTTGTCCCAAAAACCTACACTATTAGAAAATAGTGAATTTAATCATTTAACTATTATTTTAACGGTATTACACTACATTTCAAGGTGGAAAACATGTTCTAATACCTTCAAACTTTCATGCAGATTCAATATACTTCGTTGCATCCAAGTTTCTAAAGTCTTCATCTCAGGTTTGTTCACATGCATTCATATCAGTTGAGAGAGACAGAGGATTTTAATCCACTTGGGTATTGATAATATGGTACATGAATTCTTTTATGCAGGGTGCATCAACCACATGCTATGTTGCTCTTTGCCCACAACTAGAAGGGGTGACTGGGAAATACTTTGCAGACTGTAATGAGAGTAGCTGCTCAAGTCTAGCAAATGATGAATCTGAAGCACAAAAGTTATTTATGCAAACTCGTGCTGTGATTTACAAACGATTAGGTCAACCTGCAGCTTAAAATGTATCATATTCTTCTGTAAATTTAGAGACTTAGGAGTCATGTAAATAGGATTATGTATTTACAAATGCAGAAGATAACATAAAAGACTACTAGTCAGTGACCTCTAAAATACTATTTGACAATAAAGGGGCTTGAGAACTATTCCTTTCTCATCTCCTCTTAATAACAAAATATCAAATGTTTACACCTGTCTCTCTCGCTCTCTCTCATGTATATCCCAAATGCTTAATAGGATAAAAAAAATATGGTAAAGAAAATATTTATGTTTATAATATATATATATATATATATATATAAGTTTAATTCTCACCAATCAATTAATGACCCAAGCAAACAAAAGGCCAAACTATTGGCATTAATAAATTGAAAGGTTTTACTAACGTATGCCCTTAAAGACATACATTAGGAAACCACTTAAAAAAACTTTTTTATGGAAAAATGAAAAAGTGATTAACTTTTTTTCAACTTTTTCAAATCCCAATAAAATATTTTCAAAAATGGATGGTTAATATATGTTCTATGTATTCCCTAAGGACATACATTAACTAGACTCTAATTTGAAAGCATTCAAATCACTTGAGTGTTTCACTTGGAAAAAAAAAAAAAACACTTGAGTCTTACATGATAGTAGACATTAGCCAGAATGGCAGTTACAAATCACAAGAAAATTAAAATAAAAGGAGTTACAATCTAATTGGATGACTCCAAAAATCAAGGGAAGTTTGACAATGCATTGAGACATTTGTCCTAAAGAATAAAGACTATAGAGACACGTGTCCTATTATGATAATAACCACCAAGATGCAATTAAGAAGAGAGCTCTCATTTGAGAGAAATGAACCTCTTCCAACAACCACACACAAGTTTATTGTGTTATAGTTTTTTCTTTAATGTAATCTTTTACTCTATATATTATCATTGAATGTGTTATTTTAATTATGTGTTTAGTTACAATGAATCTTCTTGATCCCAAATTGCGTCCAATTACATTTACATAACCATATCATGAATTATTCCTCTTAGTTGAGCCAATACCAAACCATCAATCCTTGAACGCCCCATTGTGGACTACATGTTGTCCATTAATTCGAGTCAAAATTTTCCCATCAATTCAACAATCTAATAAGTGCATGAATTAGTTGACAGTCCTAGTAAAATATGCATGTAGGATTGAGATTCAGTGCAATAGCCTACAATACATTTTCAAAGGTTGAGATCAAAACTCAAGGAGTTAACTTTTGCTCAACCATTGGATAAAAAAATTTAAAAGGTGAAAAAAGTTGAAATTTCTTGTGAATGGATTTGAAGCTATTGCATTAATGTGCTACCTATCCAAATTATGCAAGGAAAATAAAAGCTAATTTTTTTGGGGGGCTAATTTATGGCTCAAAAGAAGGGTATAACTTGCTATTAAAATTGCATCCCTATGCACTATAATAGCAAGAAGGAATGGTGTCTTAAAGTTTTTTTTTAAGCACTCTCAGATGTAACATTTGGTCTAGAAAGATTTGTACAGTGTGTGAACCAATTGAGAGGTTGGTTTCCTGTAATAATTTGACGTAAAAATTTTGAAAATACAATTTCTCTTTAGTGAATGATGAACCATGATTGTGGGTTTTCAGTACTGTGCTTTGCAAAATTTCCATTCGTGGGGTGGGGGCAAGAGAGATGATTGGGTTAGCCCTTAGGTTGGACTTGGGACAAGCATGGAAGGGTGGGCCTATTTGGTTTCTGGTGGATCATAATTTGTATGGAACCTACCGATTTCGGGCGAAGTGTTAATTATGGAAAATGATATGTGCACAAAAATTGTGAGAAAATTACTTTGATCTCCTTCTCATATATGTTTTACTTTATGCAAAATCAAAGCTTAAAAATGGAATTATTGCATAATTCTTTGTCAAAATACAGTAACACTTTGCGGTTAATATGCATTTGTATAGGTCTCAATCAAAAGGACAGAAGCATTTTGAGTGATTAACTTTGGATCACATAATTTAACACTTTTGATGAAAAGTACCATTTGGGTTCAACTTACTGGAGAGAGTTTATTTTGGAGTTTGTAGTCATTAGATGATAATTGAACGTTCAGCCAAAAAAAAAAAAAACAAAGAAGAAGAACGCATGAATAAACAGTTGAATTTATAAAAAATTTCTATGACAAATTTCTCTTAAAAACTTATAATAAAGAAGAGTAATCTCAAACGGAAAATCATCACAATACTATTACCTTTAGAATTGTAGACATATTTATTATTTTCCTTTTTTTAGATGAATTTATAATTTTCCCTTAGTGTGAGTGTGTGACGATAGCTGCATTAAAAAGTAGATAGTCGACACAAAAACTATGCTGGTAGTGACCAAAAATTAAGCAGCTAGCATTACATGAAGATTAATCAGTAATCACAATTCACAACTATAAGTTTGTCTTAATAAGCTTTAGTTGTTAAAGAAAGACTAATAAGAGTTTGTGTTTTGGTTTTACTTCCTTGAAGTTATTTCAGGAGCTACTACTTTTATATTTATATTCAAACGTACATACATATACATATACAGATAAATGTTTGTTTACAAGATAATAGATAACTATACTATTGTATTTGGATTACCTGAGAACTCTTAAATTGTGTTTTGGTTTGCTTCCTTGAAAATATTTCAAGAGTTACTACTTTTATATTTATATTCAAATGTACGTGTATATATATAAATAAAAGTTTGCTTACAAGATAACAGATAACTATGTTATTGTATTTTGATTACATGTGAAATCCTAAACACTATTAGATTGCTTTGGAAGTATTTGGATTATATGAGAACTCCTAAATACTATCAGATTGGTTTGGAGATTCCAGTGGTTGAGATTGATGATAATCCAATGCCTTGATTTTAAATGTAAATAATGTTGTCTCAATAGTTGTCAGTACAACTAAAAAAATCTCTTTAGGAGCTCTCTCAGACCAGGTCTATCCATGCTTTCTTTCTGGCAATCATGCTGTGATTTAACAGACCAGGTTTATTCATGAGCACCCCCTAATATTTTAATTAACTTGTAATATAGCAATAATGATGGCCAGGGAAAAAAATAATACTATGTAAAATCATGGGTGGGGAAAAAAAGAAGCTGATAAGGTTATGGCATATGGCCACGCATGAGACAGCTTTACTAATGAAAAATAAATAAATAAATAATCTAACTTAGGATAAAGGATAAAAGTTATCGGTTTCCAGAAAAAAATTATGGATTTTTTTTTTGAGACAATAAAAAAAAATTATGGATTTAGGTGGTTTATTTAATAAAATTCTCAAGAATTATTATTACCATAAAAGTCGATTTTCCCATGAAACGAGAGAATTGAAATTCCTACACTTATGGTAAAAATTTGTCATTTGCCACGTTTCTTGCTTTCATGAAACGCATTGTGTTTAAATATTCACATGAATTTCTATCAAATAACATTGCGTTTCTTACAAAAATTGAACAAAAAAAATAACATGCAACATATACCAGGTCTAGGAGTAGGACTAGGAATAAACTATTCTCTGCACAGACAAAAAAAGAAAAGAAAAGAAAAAGATTTCTTTCTTCACTTTTCTATTAAGCCTAGGAATATGCATGCTTCTTATGACTTAAAAAAAAAAACATCTGCACTGATGTTGTGAAATAAATTATTAAAAAGCTAGTTGCCTAACCTCACATTGTTACTTACAAATTTGCCTCTTTCCAATTTTTTTTAGAAGTTTCTCAGAGAGCTTATTCTCAGTGGCATTATTGAGTATTGCCCTTTATAGTTTATATAAGCAAATGATTTTGAATCTTGAGCTGTCTGACTGATGGACATTCAACAAAGGTTGTCCATATAGAAAGTTTACTGGATTGGGGAAAAAAATGTCACTTTAAAGAAGAAAACAAATAAGTAACACTATTATGGCTGTCTTAGCCATATAAAAGAAGTGCTCATTACTAATTAGAGTTACCTTGAAAAAAAGGGAGCAATACTAACCAAAATTAATAATAATGAAGTACATAAAGAAAACATAATAGATGTCATGCGCATCATATTCAGCTAAAAAATGTGAGGGAATTAGAGGGTTTAACGAGAGTAGATCATTTTCCAAACATAATAGAGATAACAATCTTGAAGGAAAGAATAACCTTAATTAAGTGATACTAATAAGAGAGATTAAACATATGAATACACTTTTGACTTAACATATTAAACAATCAGTTAAGTAATAAAGTTATTATGTAATAATATCTACAATTATGTTGTGTGGTTACCACACATCATGTGGAGCCAAATGGGCCATGCTTGAAGAAGTTCCGTAGTAAAATGAGAAACTGTTTTTTGAAATGAAATTTGATCTAACAGTTGACAAGCAGTTGATTAGAAATTAGAAAACCTTTCTCGTTGGGATTTTTTACTCATGCTTGCTCAATTATTGCTCAAAAGCAAGCATGCATGAGCAAGCATGCATCTAACACTTCTTTTTATGTGCTTAAAACCGAAAAGCCTTAAATTACCTAGACTACAGTCAGTACTGTTTTTAGAAGTAAATAGTTCATAAAAAAAATATTATCAATTATATGCGATTGTGTTTTACCGGACAGAGACAAAAGTTGCTTTGATTTTGATTTTAAAATGGAGAGATTTTAACAATTACATGGTGTTGAGGCTGATTAGTACCAGTATATGCCATCAAAAAGAGAGTAAAAACAAAAGGACTAGAAAGTTTAGGAAATTCGTTTTCCACCAGATTCTATTTTCTGTCTTTTGAGCCAGACTAAGTTAAGAACATTCTTGCTTTGTAAGTTGGAACTTGTTTTTCAGCAATTGATCTAACTTCGGAACTTCGAATTTAACCTTCTTTTTTCTCAATTTCAATAGATACAAAAGAAAAACCTTGTAAATATTTTCAAAACCTTTATTTTTTAAGGTAACTATCATACTTCAACTCATAAGTTCACTCAAAAGAATGCTAATACTATTTACGTAACTAATTCAACACTTATTAATCAGGTCCAGCAGCGAGTTTTTTATTTGTGTTTTTTTAATCCTCTTGCAATTAAAATCTTAATGCTAAGAGAATGCTAATAAGACTTCCGCCAATGCATTATTTGAAAAAAGGACGAAGAAAATCCAAACAATTAGTGATCATTCTAAATGGAACAGTCCAGCATGCAAAAACAATTACAGGAGTTTGGCAGATAAAGATCGAAAACAAATAATTACATCCACACATACATGGACCAATAACTACAATAAGAAATTTTTGATGGCATATGATCACCTCCATGATAAGGGTTTCGACCCTCTTAAATAGTATGCTTTCTTAGAAGGTCTACTGCCTTCTTCATGTAGAACTTGGTCGTCATTTTTCGTGGCTGAGGATTCACTTCTGTCACTTGACATTGATAGAACTGGAGCAGATGTAGATATTGTGGACAACTCTTGATGATTTGTTAATTGGGGCAAAAATCCTGGCGATTCATAAATGGCACAATGAAGTATTATTCTAAGTCATATATAAGGTGCATCTAAATGGAAACAGAGAGTAACCTACCATAAAACTCTTCTAAAATTTTATAATTGTACACAAAACGTTTAAGTGCAAGGCCACATTTTAGTCAATTTATTTTTACCATATAAGAAAAATGTAAGGTAAAGTGCCACATGCATGTCACTAAGGGTAAAATTATTTCTTTTTGGCTCTTTGATTACAGGAATGAGTTTCACTAGAGAAGACCGGCTCTCATTTTTGAGTGGATGTCATTTATCAGACGTGTAATGTACTAGATAGGATGCAAAAGATAAGATTGTACCTTGTGTGGCAGCTTCTTGGAACTTCTCTCTCATGATTCTGACAAATTTGAATAAACCATTGGTTTTATTCAACTCATAGATCAACTCTTTGGTGTCATTCAAGTGTGGATCACAATCTAACACTGACGTGATAGAAAATATATGAATATCTAATCCGTACGTCACTGGAATATATTTAACACTAGGACATGACCAATAACAGGTCTATATAACTTACAGGTGTAAGTATCATTTGCATAGCGAACAGTGAGAGAGTACTCCTCATTTGGATTTCTCGAATTTATGTTCTTGAAGGTGAATTTTACCCCTAGAGAACAAAAGACTTGTAAGTGAATCACTCTTGATAAAAACAAATACATAAATAAAAGCGCATGATTTTGAATTTCAATTACCATGTCCAGCTTCAACATGGAAACCAAGAACCCTATTGTACCACAAAATTGCTTCTTGTGTTTCACTTTTACACTCAACATCTTTGTTACTCTTTTCTTCAGATGCTGCCAAAGCTGTTGATGGTACAAAATGAGAGAAAATGATCAGAGAACAAGTGGTAATCTAGACCATCCTTTACTTCACAATACAGATTCAGATTTATAAACAAAACCAATATATATCAATGTTCACAAAATGGTTTAGACCAAAAAATAAATAGAAAAGTGTGTACAGCACAGAATTTCAACTATTGTACAAAATCAAGATATATTACCCATGACAGTCCAAACTACAATAAGACTTTCAACTGGCTGCTAGATGGTTAGAGATTCTTAAGAAGTTTCAGTGTCACCACATGGCCGACTCAAAATTTTAGTGTAATTAAATACCACTGAGATATTCATACATATATGAGTCCATACTGCAAATTGCAATTAAACATGTAAACACAATGTAATAGGTGCCAGAACTTGAAAAGAAATATATAAGTTGTCTAACATAGTCATTGAGGAACCAAGATTCACACACCTTTAAAATACCAGTTAGATAAAGTGAGAAAACCATTACCATCACTCTTAAGAACTCATAACCAATATATATGGAAATTCTTGCAGATACGAAACAATAACATATAATTGAAAAAGGAGGAAACAATAAGAGTAACGAAGTAATATTGCTCTTGAGAAATGAGAATAGCAAAATACTTCAAATCAAACACTAACATGTGGTGACCCCATCATAAGGCCATGTCTCCCACTAGTCATGGTTGCCCTCACAACTGTAAAACCACAAACTAAAACCCAACTCGCCACATAATATATACAGGCACCACTGAGACCCAGCTAATGATATTCTCATGGATGATTTTTTGCCTATGGATCGAATCAACTGGCATATCAACCAATAAGGGGAAGATTAGAAAAGAGGTGCAGGTAACATGAATTAACAATCACAAGCCCCACAACTATGATATATAATCCCTCTTCAAAAGTGATACGATTGATCTCTTTCCACATCAGACTCCTAGTAGTTCAAATATACCAAAGAATGAATTTGGTGTTCTTGGGCCAGGCGGTAGAGCTAACTAAAAACTAGTAGAGAACTAAAGTCTCCATATATTAGTTTCAGAAATAGAATATCTGCTCCAGATTGAACTGAAGACCAAATAAATAACATCATAATTCCTCAAATGGGGAATGATGAATCTGCACACGATTCCTACCAGTGGACCCTTAGAGACCAATATTTTCAAATCCTACAGAATAAAAATGTCTCCTTATGACCTTAATTCATCATCCATGACTTACATAAAAGTTGATTCGCAGCAAAAATGCAAAATATTGACAACGAACCTACTTTCTTTTCCTCCATAGATAATTGAAAACCAACTGGGCAAGGATGAATATTGGGTACATAACTACTATCTTCAAATCCATAACACACTATAAAACCAGATGTTTCATGACCAATCCATTACTCACTGACTTCATCTAAATCCTACACAAGTAAATAATTTCATAATTCCTCAAACAGGGAATGATGAATCTGCACATGATTCCTACCAGTGGAACCTTAGAGGCCAATATTTTCAAATCCTGCAGAATTAAGAATGTCTCCTTATGACCTTAATTCATCTTCCATGACTCACATAAAAGTTGATTCGCAGCAAAAATGCAAAATATTGACAACGAACCTACATTCTTCTCCTTCATAGATAATTGAAAACCAATTGGGCAAGGATGACTATTGGGTACAAAACTACTACCTTCACATCCATAACACGCTATAAAACCAGATGTTTCAGGATTAACCCATTACTCACCGACTTCAACTAAATCCTAAACAAACATTAGATGATGCATACATATAACTTACAAAAAAACAAACAAGCAACACGATGAGAGGAAAGTACCAAGAGAATGTTGAGATATAATTGCAGCATATTGATCCCTCTTTGCACTCTGTACTTGCACATTTCTTTTAAGCTCTTCTACTCTAGCTCTTTGAGCAGCAATTGAGTCCATTATCGCCATCCGCTTCGCCTCTTTCCGGGTCTTCACTACATTACAATATTAACAAAAGAAAATAGAAAAAAAAATACACACAAAGTTTAAAACTTGATAAAAATCACTTCTTCTTTTTTTTTTTTTTCAAATAAAAATACACACCATCAATTTATTAAATTGACTAAAAAAATAAAAACAAAATTCAAGTTCTTTCAAAATTTTCAAATAATCAAAATTACCTGCTAGGGCTTTTACCATATCATCCTCTGCCTCTCTGAGTTTAGCTTTAAGTTCCCCTAATTTTCCTAAACAATCAAAATCAAAAGTAGAATTTAAACTAAAATTTCTTAACCAAGGCGACATTTTTTGCAACCAAAAAACCCTAATTTGAGCTAGGCTCACAGAGTCTCAGACCCAAAAAGATCAAAACCCTAATTTCGCAGAAATGAGAAGGAAACACTTTAAAAAAAAAAAGCACATGGTCGTGAAGCAAACCTTGGTTTTGGGCGGTTTGTTGAGCTCTGGATTTGATGGATTGGAGGGAATTGCGAAACGACGACGCGTAAGAGTCGATCTTCTGTTGGTGGATCTGTATCTCTCTTGCGCACGTCAATCGCAGCGACTCCATCTTCGTCCGTACTGGCTCCTCCGCAGCTTGCGTCTCCATTTTTCTCACGGACACGAACGCGCACGCGCAGTGAGAGACACAGAGAGAGAGAGTGTGTGTTTTGTTTTGAAATGAAATGAAATTTTTGCTTTTAGCCCGCCATTTTTGTTTTCAATTTTCCTTTCTTTTTTAATCTCTTGGGAGTTGGAGTCGCTCGGATATGAGTGAAGTAGGTCCATGGGCATGGGTTCGGGTCGGGTTGTGACAGTAGATAGATTATGTATATTTCATGTATTATAAAATAAAAATAAAAATAATTGGACTTTTGTAAACTAAGCACTTTTTCTTTATTAATAAATTATTATAATTTTCATATAATATATTTATAAAAGAAAGTTCATGTAATATGCCTAAATTATATTTTAAATTTCTATATTCATCAAAAATAATTCACAAAATACCAAAATAACTCAAACTAAAAAAATCAAATAATAAAATAAGTTCATATATATGGTGGGTAAGTTAGGTCAAATAGGTTGAAAAAAACTATCAACTCAAACTCAACTCAGCCTAATGCTTAAAATTAAATTATAATCCAATCTAATCCATAACCCATGAAAATCAACAATGTATTTTTTTTTTTAAATAATTACCCCCCCCCCTCTTTTTTACAATAGATGGTAACATATATTATCTATGTTCCTATATTTTGTATAG
The DNA here is from genome assembly GCF_001633185.2 of Quercus lobata. Lineage (NCBI taxonomy): Eukaryota > Viridiplantae > Streptophyta > Magnoliopsida > Fagales > Fagaceae > Quercus > Quercus lobata. The sequence continues at coordinate 8,665,609 of NC_044913.1, forward strand.
CTGATCCGTAATCTCAACAAAAAAAAAAAAAAAAAGTATTGCTGATCTGTAATATTTTTGTCGTGCCCGGTACCAAATTCTTTGTGTTTCTACAATTTATTATCTAATCAACTTCCTTTGAATTATTCAATGTTTATTATTATTTTGATTTCTAGCTCTTTGAAATTAAAGAGGTGTGGATGATTGATGGACAGGTTTTTTTAGTTATTACATCTTGTATTTTTTTCTCCTTTTTTTTCTTTTTTCTTTTTTGCTGAATATCTTGCATTGTGTACTTGAATTTGCATTTGTTCAAGGAGTAGTTAGTTTATATTTTATATCCCCTCCATCCAAATTGGTCATATAATTTATGTCACTGAGTGGTTGTTATTTTATGAAATATATTATTGAATTTCTTGTAGAGCACCTACAGCCTACAGCTGACTAAGTGTATACTATATAGTGAGTGTATAATGCATTTACTGTATAGTCATATAGTGTACAATAAATTTTTTTGAAAAAAAAAATTTTTGAGTTCTGGCCCAAAAGGCCCAACAGGAAAAAAAAAAAAAAAAAAAAAAACCCGAATTAAACCAAAAAAATGAATTTGTTTTTGTTTTTTTTTTTTTCATAATCAATGAATGATAATCCACAAAGCACAAGATTTTTAGGACCAGCAACATAAAATATATATTTCACTCAGCATAAAATCCATCAAAGAACTTTTTTTTTTTCCAATTTTTGGGCCTAGCCCATTAGTGGGAGTGGCAGCCCAAATTCAGCTAAACCTTTTTCACACTTTGGGCCCACATGGCTAAAACTTCTTGCAAGCTAACCAACGTGGAAGTCCATTATGGATGGGAATCATGGGATCTATTCATGACAGGAGATATAAATGAAAAGAGCTATTTAAGAACAATTTAAGACTAATTAGTAAGAAAACTTGTTTGCGTTCATTTATTTACAAATATTTCGTTTGGGAGTTTATAAGCCAGTCAAGTTTAAGTTCAAATTTAAGCTTAATTATACAAATTAAGTTTAAACATAATAATGTGTTTATAAACAAACTTAAGAAACACCAAAAAATGGTACCATGGATTTGGCGGATCAAAAAAGACCTGACAATAAATGGTGCCCAAATAAGAAAAAACTTCCTCTTCAAAGTTGCATACTATTTGTCAAAAAAAGAACTTAAACAGATTCGTAACCTGTGGGATAGCTTATTTGTCTTTGTTTGCATACTATTTTTTATTCATTGTAATGTTTTGAGTGATACTACCATAAGAAATGAAATTCTCCGTTTGATTAGATGATGTTAATTTATTCATTTATATTTTATACCAATAGACATTTGATACAAGGCTCATTTATTTGATCATTATTGTTAGTTATGCTTGAATTGAATGCTTTGATTGGGTTTTTATTGATTTTTGCAGGTAGACTTTGGCTTTGGGATTTTTTTTTTTTTTTTTCCTTTAATAAAACAGAGTCAAACTCAGAGGATGGTTGGTAAGTGATTTTTTTTTTTATTTGGAGAAATTTTTTATTTATTTTTACTTTGATTCATTTACCTTTTGTAAATTCTGTGATTGAATTGTGAAACCTGGTAGTACTAGATTATCCTCCTGTGATGCAGTTGATAATTGATTAGTGTCAGCAAAATACAGTAGTGTGTATATGTGTGCATCGAATTAGTTTTGACTAAAGCCAGATCAAAAATTATAGTTGGTAGAGAAAGCAGTCAATATTTGATGATACCAAAATCAAGACAAAATAAACATAAGTAACAGAAAAGACTCAAGCGCAAAGGAGCCCTGCAGTAAATTTAGATATGACTCATGTCATTGAGCTGATCTCACCTCTAATATTTATGATAAACCTTAAAAAAAGATTGTTAAATCATAACGGTTTATTTTATGGAAAACACTTACGAGTAGCTTATCTAAAAATAAGAAAACACTCATTAATTAGTAAAAACATCTAACCCTATCTTCCAATGTAAGCCTTGATTTTATTTTTCTTGAGACTTTTAGGCCACAAACTCTTGCTTTGTGACCTTTGCTATAAATACTTGAAAGAAAGTATGGTCATTTTAATTGGATTTGATTCATCATCCTAGAGACATAGCTGGGCCACTAGCTGACCTTCCTTGGGCTGTAGAATTTGCCGTTCCTGTGAGGAGGACTCTGTGTAACTCAAGCATTTATTTGTGTTAGAGATATATTAGCCCATTAGCATAAGCCCAAGCTTAATTCTACTTTGTGTGCAAGCCAAGTCTTCTACTTGTACTAGAAGTCTGTTAGTCTAGGGTTTATTCTGCTATATATACACATGTTATGATTTATTGTAACACAGGATTTGTACTAAACTCTAATATATTATTAATGTAGCCCTTTAGGGTTTCCTCCGTGGATGTAGGCCGTTAGGCTGAACCACGTAAATCTCGTGTGTTATTGTGTTTTATACTTTATGCTTTCGCTTCCGCATCCATACTAGCATATTCAACATGGTGTATCAATGCTAATATTTAACATGGTATCAGAGCCACCTTCCTGTGGCCATGGTTTTCTGTCCTTACGGTATATTTAAGAGCAATCTTTGTCTTCCTCGGTGTTTTTTTTTCGCTGCGTTCATCTTCTTTGGCTTCCTATTGCTACCATCAAAACTCTCCGGTACAGTCAAGCCACCGTTAGAAGTCGTATCAACACTGCAAGACCATTGCCTTCCTCAAACTACCGTCACAGAGCCAAATTTCATTCAAAGGATCTTCTCAACCTTATCAAATCTCAAGATTTCATCAAGTTTCCATCTTGAGTTTGAGAGGGGGTGTTAGAGATATATTAGCCCATTAGCATAAGCCCAAGCTTAATTCTACTTTGTGTGCAAGCCAAGTCTTCTACTTGTACTAGAAGTCTGTTAGTCTAGGGTTTATTCTGCTATATATACACATGTTATGATTTATTGTAACACAGGATTTGTACTAAACTCTAATATATTATTAATGTAGCCCTTTAGGGTTTCCTCCGTGGATGTAGGCCGTTAGGCTGAACCACGTAAACCTCGTGTGTTATTGTGTTTTATACTTTATGCTTTCGCTTCCGCATCCATACTAGCATATTCAACATGGTGTATCAATGCTAATATTTAACAATTTGCTTGGAGTGGGTTAGTCATTAGGCTTTTCTTTTGCGGGGTTTTTTTTGGGAAACACGAGAGGTGAGAGCAATAGGAAAAATGGACAATCTTACAAAGCATTGGCAAAGAATGTCCTTGAACACCAGAGAGGGTGAAGAGCTGGGTTTGGATGATGAGTTATCAACTAAGAAATTTACCATGGCAGCAAAGTTTTTCACTAGGCGGGCACTAAACGTTGAGGCAGTGACAAGAACGTTTAGTCCACTGTGGAGATCTGGAAGGGTTTTGAGGTGAGGAAAAGTAGTGATCATGTGTTACTATTTACGTTTGAAAATAAGGAAGAGGTGGAGAGGATTATGAGCAACGCTCCGTGGAGCTTTGATAAACATCTTGTTGTATTGCAGTGGTATGACAAGGAAACCCCCATCAAGGACTTAAACTTTGATAAAATACCGATATGGGTTCAGCTCCACGATATCCTGTTAAGATTCATGAACAAAGCAGTGGCTGAAAAACTATGTGCGGTAGTTGGAACGATTTGGCAAGACATTGATGAGGGTGAGACGGATGGTGGGAGCTTTCTGAGGATGAAGGTCTTCATTGATGTAAATAAACCTTTGTGCAGAGGGAGACTAATATCGCTACCACATGGTGAGCAAAGTTGGGTGTCTTTTAAATACGAAAGACTACCCAACATTTGCTATTGGTATGGGTGCCTAAACCATGGGGATAGGGACTGTGATCTATGGGTGGAAAGTGAAGGTAGTCTTACTAAGGAGAGCCAAGCATATGGGGCATGGATTCGTGCTTCTCCATTTGCGAAGGGTAGAAACTCGGTGGTGAAGTATCCGGGCTTGTATGTGGCCAAAAAAGCACAACAAAAACAGAGTGTGGAGGAGCGTGGGATGAAATCGCCGGCTGAGCTGAACGGTGTCCAAACTTCGACAATGGTGCATGCTCAAACCAAGGCTTTAGCGAAATTTCAGGAAGCATTAAATGGAAGATCAACTGAGTCTGAAACAGGGGATACGTTGTTTGAGTTGGTGAGATCAGATGGCCAAGATTTAAGGGATAGTTTCGAGGAAAGGCTAAAAGAGATAGACGAGGAAATGGGAAGATTTGACAAGGTTAGGGGCGAGTTTTCAGGGGACAATCTAGAAAGGAAAAAGGTGGTAACAAAGGTTCTAAAGCTAGCTAAAAAAGCTGACGAGCCTACTCCCAAAACAGCAGAAAGGCATGATGATAAGCCGGATAGACATGCAGAAAATATAGCTACTGCAAATAGCTTACCTCAGTCACGGGTGCATGAGCCTGCTATTAAGGTTCCTTCATTGCCCCGGCTGCACGAGGAGAGCTTGGAAACGGCTGGAGCAAATGAAGAAAGCAACGGCTCCATGCAAAGTCAGCTTGAGGTGTGCATGTCTAGCGCCATAAAGTAGTCCGTAACAAGCAGAAATGTAAAGGACTTAAAGCAATATGAGCCAAGCATGATTGAAAAAAGGACGAAGCAGTCTTGTTTGGTGGCCCAACCTTTAATCTTAAGCAATGGGCCTCTCACAGACCCCAAGCCCATTATGAAGTCTGAGAAGCCTCTTGACCCAATGTCACTTAAACCCACTTGGGTTAGGAGAGCCCGCAACATAAAAGAGACCCATAGTGAAACAATAATGTTAGACAGTGAAGACTGTAGGAAGCCAATCCAGTCTGAAGATTTTCGTCCCTTAAAGCGATAGGCAGTGAGCAACGATGATGTCCCAAACCTTACCTAAACGGCGGTGGCTGGCAACCAGCCACGCCGATCACCATGAATTGCATAAGTTGGAACTGCCGTGGATTGGGGAGACCACGTGCAGTTCTTGAACTCACTGAGATGGTGAAAAAATACTCCCCTTCAATAATTTTTCTCATGGAAACTAGATCAAAAGATAGTACTCTAAAAAATCTCAGGTCAAAACTGAACTTGGAAAATGTTCACATTGTCTCTCGGCACAACACAGGGGGCGGCTTAGCTTTGTACTGGAAGAATGGGACTGATCTTCATATTCTTGACTCTTCTCCTTCTCACATAGATGCAGTAGTCAATTCGGGAGTAGATGACGCTTGGCGGTTCACCGGTTTTTATGGAAACCCGGTAACAGTCAACCGGGAACACTCTTGGATACTTCTTAAGCATTTATGCCTAAAAATGGATCTTCCTTGGCTCTACTTAGGAGATTTTAATGAAATCATCAAGGCAGAAGAAAAAATAGGTGGTGCTCCTCGTAGGGAAAGGCAAATGGCAGATTTCAGAGTAGCTCTTGATTTCTGTGGTTTATGTGATTTGGGGTATGTTGGCTCTCCCTATACATGGTGTAATAACCAATTTGATGGGGTGGTAACTTGGATTAGATTGGACAGGGGAGTAGCTACAACGGCTTGGACACAGCTTTTTCCTTCAGTCAGAGTTCATCACATTGCAGGTTCGCTATCGGATCATTGCCCTCTGTGGGTGTGCTCGGATGACGAGAATGTTAGATTTTACAAGAAGGGAAGACCTTTCCGCTTTGAGGCAGTTCGGATGACTGATGATCGTTGCGATGGTGTGATTAAAAATGCTTGGGTTGGGAATACCTTAATCAATCCAATGGAAAGGCTGGTGGGGAAAGTTGATGTTTGTCGTTCCTCGCTTCAGACTTGGAGCAAACTTTCTTTTGGTAACATACGTAGACTATTGAATCAAAAGAAAAAGCTTCTTGCTCAAGCCGAAGCATTGTCCATGTCTGGTAGGAATCATGATCAGGTCAAAATCCTTTGAGGCGAGGTTTATGAGCTGATGGTTAAAGAAGACTTTTTATGGCACCAGAGGTCGAGAGTGGATTGGCTGAAGGCAGGGGACATGAACACCAGCTATTTTCACAGCCGTGCAAATCAGAGAAATAGAAAAAATTTCATATCCAAATTGGTGTTAGAAGACGGTTCAATTATGGAGGAAGATCAAGGTATCGGGGAAGCCTTGGTGGGATATTTCGACAATTTGTTTAAAGCTACCCCTTCCTCCAACCTCGACTCTCTTCTTCATGGTATTGAACTGAAGGTCACAGCTCAAATGAATTCAGAATTAACTCGGCCTTTTTCTGCGCTTGAGGTGGAACAATTCTTGAAACAAATGAAGCCTTTGACAGCCCCTGGTCCAAACGGTATGCCTCCTCTTTTCTTTAAATCTTATTGGAGCATTGTTGGAAATGATGTAATTGAAGCTTCTTTATCTGTTTTGAACAATGGTGTAATGCCTGCTAATATAAATCATACTTTCATTTCTCTCATACCTAAAATAAATGCCCCTACCAATCCTAAAGACTTCCAGCCCATTAGCCTTTGCAATGTCATATATAAAATAATCTCCAAAACAATTGCTAATCGCCTTAAAAAAATCATCCCCAAACTTGTGTCGGAAACTCAAAGTACATTTATGTCCGAACGCCTTATCTCAGACAACATTCTCATTGCCTATGAAACGTTACACCACCTTAAAAATAGAAGGAAGGGGAAGTCGGGTCTAATGGCTTTGAAATTAGACATGAGTAAAGCTTATGACAGGGTTGAGTGGAACTTTCTAGAAAAAATCATGGAGCGTTTGGGCTTTGACAACAAATGGATTTCCCTTGTTAGTTGCTGCATTAGAACTGTATCTTTTTCCATTATGGTGAATGGCGAACCTCGTGGATTGATCCACCCTAGTAGGGGTCTCCGCCAAGGAGACCCTTTATCACCTTACCTGCTCCTTTTATGTGCAGAAGGGCTTCATGCCTTGATCCAGCAAGCAGAAAGCAGTGGAAAACTCCATGGAGTGTCCTTGTGTAGAGAGGGGCCGAAGGTGTCTCATTTGTTCTTCGCCGATGACAGTTTGCTATTTTGTCAAGCAAACGACAATGATTGCCAGTCGGTGTTGGACATTCTTCGCACATATGAACAAGCTTCGAGACAACAAATCAACCGGGGTAAAACTCAATTGTTTTTTAGCTCAAACACAAAGCAGCCCACCCGCAACAAAATTTCAGATTTGTTTGGTGTTCCAACGGTTTCCCAATACGAAAAATATTTGGGCCTTCCATCCTTTGTTAGGAGAGCAAAAAAGCAAAGTTTTAGTTACATCAGGGAGAGAGTTTGGAGTAAAATCAAAGGGTGGAAAGAAAAACTTTGTCCCAAGCCGGTCGTGAAGTCCTCATCAAATCTGTCCTTCAAGCAATGCCAACATTCACTATGGGGTGTTTCAAGCTTCCCAAGAGCCTTTGTAAGGATATTGAATCTTTGATACGAAAGTTTTGGTAGGGCTATACGGGGGAGGCCAGAAAAATCCACTGGGTAGCTTGGAACAAGCTTTGCTTGCCAAAATCTCAAGGAGGTTTGGGGTTTAGAGACATTGAAAATTTCAACCTGGCTTTATTGGGCAAACAGGTTTGGCGCCTCCTTCATAACACCGACTCTTTGCTTTATAAAGTCTTTAAAGCTAAATTCTTCCCTAACTGCTCCATATTAGACACTAATGTGAAGCTTTATGGGTCCTTTGCTTGGCAAAGCATCCTCAAAGAAAGGGAAATTGTCAAAAGTGGTTCAATTTGGCGTATTGGCGATAGGAGGCAGGTTCGTATTCGTGGTGATAAGTGGCTGCCTGACAAGTGTGCGAGTAGAGTGCTATCTCCTCAGAAAAATCTGCCCATCAATGCTCGGGTCTATGCAATCATTGACGAAGATGCCCATTGCTGGGATGAAGATCGTGTATGTGTCGAATTCTCCCCCCAAGAAGCTCAAACCATTCTGGGGATTCCCCTCAGCTCTCGCCAAGTCCCTGACACACTTATTTGGGTAGGTTCTACATCTGGGAAGTACACGACAAAGAGTGCATATAAATTACTCTCTAGGACTCCGACTGTTGGACCATCAAACCCCTCAGCTCACAGTAGTTCCTAGAACCATATTTGGGATTTGGAAGTTCCAAATAAAATTAAACATTTTATTTGGCGAGCATGCCGCGAATCTCTCCCCACAAAGAAAAATATGTTCATCAAGAAAGTTACTCGAAACGCTGTCTGTGATCTTTGCCATGTTGGTGTTGAGGATGTGATTCACGCGTTGTGGGGCTGTCAGGTCCTAAAAGAAGCTTAATGGGAAGAACCATATCTCAGGAATCAGTTGGCTGCGCAGTTCGTGGATTTCAGGGACTTATGGCTTGGGATTATAAGCAACAATGATCATTCCTTGGCAGAACGGTTTGCATATGTTTCATGGAGTATATGGCACAATCGTAATGCTCTTAGATTCAAGACTTCCTGCATTCCATATAAAAAAATCTATGCTGACATGCAAGACCGATTCAAGGAGTTTCGTTCAGCCAAAATCTCAACAAAGTTAGTGAGCCAAGATTCAATGGTTCAACCCACAAAATCTGAACCCATTCACTGGAAGCCACCTCGGAGCCCTTTTTGCAAAATTAACTTCGACGGTGCTTTGTTCCAGGACCAGAAAACGGCGGGTATTGGAGTGGTGATAAGGAATTCTGGTGGCCATGTCATTGGTGCACTCTCAGATAGGATTTTCCTCCCTGCAACAGTGGACGAAGTTGAGGCCTTAGCCTGCAGAAAAGCAATTTCCTTTGCTTTGGAGCTTGGCGTTGAGAAAGTAGTTTTTTGAAGGTGATTCTAATATTATTATTCAGGCTCTCAATGCAAACTCTATCTGTGTCAGCTCTTTCGGCCATATTATTGAAGACATTAGAGTTCTTGCTCTAAATTTTGCTTCTATTTGTTTTTCTCATGTAAAAGACAGGTGAATACTGTTGCTGATAGATTGGCAAAGTTAGCAAAATATTCCCTTTGTCCTAGCTTTTGGGTTGATGGCCTTCCTAGGGATGTCCATAATCTTGTAGTTGCTGACAGGTGTTTCTGTTGATTTATTAGAATCTTGGTCTTGTTTCTCAAAAAAAAAAAAAAAAAAAAATCATTGCAAAATACAAAAAGCAAAAAAATTTATACAATATAGGATAAAAAACACTGCAATTGCATCAATCATTGCAAAATACAAAAAGTGAAAAAATTTATACAATATAGGATATAAAACACCTGCATCAATCTTTCTAAACCTTTGTAAATATACAAAATGCTATAGTAACCGTGTAAATATACACGGTTACTATAGTTTTGTAAACAATATTTTATTAATTTCTCTCTCTTCTTTGTCTGTGTTCGTCCCAGTTTGCTGCAAATCCAGCCAACACCATCCAACCACCACCACAACCCATCACAACCCATGCTATTCCAATCACAAAATCAACCAAAAACAAAGGAAAATCAAACCAAAAATCAATCCAAACCCAAAATCAAACCTTCAACGGAAAACTCAACAACTTAGAACCCAAAATCAAATTTTCAACAAAAAAACCCATCAACCCAAACCCAAATTGAAGCCACAGTCGTCACCACTACCATGGAGAGCTTGCTGCTTTATTTGCTCATGGAGAGCTTGCTGCTGCCATGAGAGAGGAGAGAAACAAGTGCTTGAGAGCTACGGCAAAGGAAAAGACAAAAAAAAAAATGAAGAGAAAAGACCGTGGGATAGGAAGTAGAGAAAAGATGCGATTTTGTGAGATAAAAAAAAGGGAAAAAAAGTAAAGAAAAAGAGGGTTAGATATTATGTGGTGGTGATTAAAAGTGAGTGGGAAAGGAAGCTTCTTAGTTTGCAAATATCTTTACAATATGATTTAATTACAAAAGAGTAATTAAGTTTTTTTTTTCCCAAACAAAGTTGATGATTTTATTTGGAATTTTATTAAAGTCTATATTAGATTTTTTTAATTCAAATTAGTACTTGTTTTTAACTAAAATTTTATATCATTCATCATGCTAATAGTAAATAATATATATATATATATTTATATCTATCTATCTGGTGCGTAACCATGAAACGACACATCGAAATATTTCATTAAAGGCAGTATGATGGTCAGAGACACCAATTTGTCGGCAGTCGTTGAAGCCACTATTTTGGTGGTTTGGCCATCGGTGCTGGCGATACGGTTGGCGAAGACACTGATTTGGCGCCGGTTACTAGAACCACTATTCCAACAGTTTGACAACTAGACCTTCAACACAAGTGGCTCTATTGGCCGAGTCATTGGTTTTGGTAATTTACTTGAAATATAAGTTTAAATTAAAAAATGTATGACCATTAGAGGAAAAAAAAATTAATGAAGAATGAATATTTTAATGAAATATCTTCTAAAATAGATAAACTGATGTGGGTGTTTTGAAAAAATTGTTATATAAAATAGAAAAAATAAGTTTTTATGCTAAAATAGATAGAAAAATTTTACAAGGACTAATGTGAATGCTCTTGGTGTCCATTTGAGAACAGTTTATTTAGTTGAAACTAAAGATTTTTTACTAAAAGTACTGTAAATAAAGGTAAAAATTAATTGAATATTACAGTGAGACCCATAAATAGTACCAAAAAGTGTAGTGAGACCCATAAATAGTAGCAAAAATAAGCTAATATTGTAAATAAGCTGAAATTTTCAGCTTGTTCCAAATGCACACTTAATTAGTAAATTTTACAAATCAACACCAATTAAAAATAGAAAGTATGTGTTACGTATTTGGAGTAGACTCATGTACATAGAAATTTGGCTGTGAAGTAGGATGAGTGAAAGATGGTATAAGGTGATTCATAACACAGACACGAAATAATACCTAGCTTGGGTAAAAGTTGTAAGCAAAGGAGCAGTTTGATCTTTTTTTATAGAAGCAAAACAATAGGCTGGGAAATTCTTCCCCTCTTAAGTGAATAAACATATGCTATCAAGGCTTTTATTTACAGGAATCAAACTCATTTGGAAAATAAAAAATAAAAAATTGTACCCATTGATTATCTGTTAAAAATAGTAGCTCAAGCTTTTGGCTAATAAAACATATTTTCCGACTGATTTCTTCCTGCATCTAAAGTCTAAACATGGAACACCTAGACAATGTCTGGTCAGTCTAATTTTAAGATAATTGCTTTAGTACTCTACCAAATTGATTTTTCAAAGAGCCTAAAGTAGCTCTTATTTAATCAGCAACCACCGACACTGGTTGTCAGTTGGAGGTTGAGGTGGAGGCTTTAGGGGGAGGAGATGAATCTAAAGTTTAGATTTTTTTTTAGTTGCTTTTTAGAAACCATCATTTTAGTGGTTTTGTTAGTAAAATAATGACATGACATATTCTGAATTTATTATAAAAGAAATGTTAAAATTAGAGTGACTTTATATAATAGAATTTTCCTAAGAACTATAAAAGATCTTGATTTATATACGACAACCTCATCATCATTGTTTGCACATTTTTGCACAAAACAATAATGCTATAAAAATATTCATTCAAAACAGAAAAAATAAATAAATTAACCCATACCACACACATATCCATTTGTATCTTTACTCAAAAAAAAAAAAAACCTATGACATATGATGGCTCATGGTTTTGCCTTGGCAGAGCAGATAACGAGTTTGATTTAAAGATTTAGGATATAAATCGATTACTTATCATTTTCTTTTGTAAGAAAACAAATTATCTCCGTTTATTATGTCTAAATTTATAAAATAGGCACATTTAATTTGTACACATGATGTTTTTGCATTTTACAAGATTGTTGTCAAGCATAGAGTTCCATAGTATCATATTCCTTATACAAATATTAACAAAATAAATAATAATAATTATTATAATTATAATTTACAAAATTTGAACAAATATTAAAATAATTCTTCAATTTTTTTTTCCTTTATCACTACTAATTATGTTTGTCCTGTTTAGACCCCTTAAACCAGATTGGTTAAACTAATATATCAGCCAAGTGATTACTTAGGTTAATTATTCAGATCTAGGTCAAACAATAATAAATCATATCATGCACAGCAGTGGAAAAGTAAACAACACTACGATATGATGACTTAGGAAAACCTATGAAACGAATCGTTTCAAGGTAAAAAACTGAGAAGGATTTGACCTAGCAATTCTCAAGGTAAAACAAATCCACTATAAGAGAATTGAAATTTTTATAATTAAATTTAATCCTAAATCTATTGCTACCTCCAGTAGAAACTTACTGACACAACCACGTGCAAGTTTCGAATCCACGGACTTCTTCCCTCCTTGGATTTACTGCAACATAAGCACCCATGCTTGTGACTTTGATATTCCACTCAAATGTTTTAGATTACCCTCAGTTGTTGATCTTTGTAGAAGCAACTAGGTTCTACCACTGCTTGATTGTAGATCTTGCTCCGGTAGGCGCTTGTGTAGTTAGAAAGTACAAAACCTTTCAGCTCTCACAAAGAGTAACACACAAGTCTTCCCAAAAGTCTGAAAAACGTAGTTAGAGTTTCCCTTTTATATGTGGATAAGTTAGATTGAAGCCCTAAACGTTTTCGCAAGCTAGGCCTGATTTAAAATTCTACAGAAATTCTTTTTCTGCGACTGACTCCTCTTTTTTGCAGTCAGCTCGAACTTGAAACTTGAAACATACACCTTTGAGCATTGTCTAACACATAGACTAAACATGTTTTGTTCTCAGTTTGCTAACACATGCAAAATATGATTCTAAACATTTAATCCTAAATCTTTAGAACCTAACAATTTCCATGCGTAAGCATGGATTACAACCTGGTATAGATTTGTGAAGGAATGCAAAAAATTTAGTTGTGGTGTTTATTATATACAAAAATAAAATAAATTAATCAAATAATTCGTGAACAAACTAAAACTTAACTTGCGTTCAAAGTAAAATTAAATAAACAATATTGAATTTTTAATGCTTGAGACAACATTGAAAGCTAGAGGAGAGTCTCAAATGACCAAACACCCTCCCCTGTTCTTTGTCAAAAGACAAGAGGAAACTTGAGGTCAATAAAAAGAGAAAACAGTGCACTGTTCTTTGTCAAGGGACGAAAGAAAACTGAGGTCAATATAAGGAGAAAATAGTAAAAATAAATTAAATAATTAACAGTCAAGCATTATATCCTTTTGAGGTTTAGCACCAAGAAGAAAAGATTGGTTGCCAACAATTAATCTAGAATCAATTAATCCACATAAACAATTTTATAGCCTTCAAGTTTTAAGTGATCACTATTGGAGCCTTAAATTTAAAAAATGAGGGCTGTTTATAGTCTTTTTGTTAATTGTCGTTATTACTATTGTCTATGTGGCTAACGGAACAATGGCGTGTTATCTTTTTACTGCTAAGTGTTTTACAAAACTAACCTAGCATGATGCTGCATCGACTTTAAAAAAAGATTTAAAATAAAAACTTAAAACACCAAAACATCAAAATTCCCAAATGTAAGCCTATTGTCCATCTCCATTTTGCCTTTTTCGCCTCATCATGAATCATCCATTCTGCCAAGATTTCCATTTGCTTTATTTGAGATTTTATTGATTATGTTTTTTTTATTGGCCTTGGTTTTTGTTTTCAGATTGAAGAGGGCGAGAGTGCGTTTATTGATAAAGTTGATTTTTTCTGGGTTTTTACTACGCTAGACACCAAAGCAAGACTGGGTCTTTGTTTATCTTTTTTTGGGTGTTTTTGAACTTTCATATAATGAATATGGGTTTAGTATTTGAACTTTCAAACACCAATTTTTGGTTTTCTATTTTAGTCTTTAACTATCATTGAATCCTCTCTCTATTTTTCTCTTTCGTTTTTTGTTGAAACAATTGTATCTAAAACAAATGTGGTCCTTTAGTGCAAATAAGATATAAATTTGCATGTATATGCCAATATAGAGCTCTTGCTCACTCTTTTCCCATATGGCTTCATCATGCCTTGTGAACACTTAGATTTGGATTTGAGAAGAAGATTAAGGTTAAATTTATATTATAATCCCCGTGAAAGTAAAATTAAAGTGGAGACTTATATTAAATTTATATTTATATTAAGGGTACGTTTGGATACAGTTTATTTTGCTGAAACTGAAAACTGAAAACACTATAGCAAAATAATATTTAAATATGTGAATAGTACCGTGGGACCCATTTTTAATGAAAAAGTTGTTGAAAAGTGGAATTTGTGGGTCCGTGAATAGTGCACGGGTGCACTGTTCATCGTGGAAAAGTTAACAAATGCGGGCTAAAAAAAAAAGAAAAAGAAAAAGGAAAACACCGAAAATGAAAACGCAGACACACAGATGCTGAAACCAAACGGGTACTAAGTTCCCCTAATTTTCCTAAACAATCAAAATCAAAAGTAAAGTTAAACCAAAATTTCTTAACCATGGTGACATTATTCGCAACCAAAAAACCCTAATTTGAGCGAGGCTCACAGAGTCTCAAACCCAAAAGATAAAAACCCTAATTTTGCAGAAATGAAAAGGAAACAGTGAAAAAAAAAAAAAAACACATGGTCGTGAAGCAGACCTTGGTTTTGGGCGGTTTGTTGAGCTCTAGACTTGATGGACTGGAGGGAACTACGAAACGACGACGCATAAGAGTCGATCTTCTGTTGGTGGATCTGTATCTCTCTTTTGCAATTCAATTGCAGTGACTCCATCTTCGTTCGTACTGACTCCTCCGCAGCTTGCGCCTCCATTTTTCTCACGAACACGAACGCACATGCGTAGTGAGAGACAGAGAGAGAGTGTGTGTGTTTTGTTTTGAAATGAAATTTTTGCTTTTAGCCCGCCATTTTTGTTTTCATTTTTTTTTTAATCTCTTGGAAGTTGGAGTGGCTTGTACATGGGTGATGTAGGATGGGCATGGGTTCGGGTCGGGTCGGGACTGTAGATTACGTTCTTATATGTTTCATGTATTAAAAAAAAAAAAGGACTTTTGTAAACTATTTAAACACTTTTTCTTTAATAAATTATTATAATTTTCATATAATATATTTATAAAAAAAAAAAATCATGTAATATGTCTAAATTATATTTTAAATTTCTATATTCATAAAAAATAATTCACAAAATACTAAAATAATTCTAACTAAAAAAAAATCAAAAGAATATATGACGAGTCAAGTTGGGTCAAATAATTTGAAAAGGCTATCAACTCGAACTCGACTCAGCCTAATGCTTAAAATTAAATTATAATCCAATCAAATTTATAACTAGGGGTGTCAAATGGGTGGGTTTGGGGTGGGCATAATTGGGTTGGGTATATAAAACCTATTCACCCATTAAAACTCATTTAACTAATTGCTTCTAACCCAGACCCAACCCAACCCAACCCAGTTATAATGGATAAACCTCAACCCACCCAATTACCCAATTATCAAAATTACTAAAATGCCCCTAAAGTGAAAATAACCAAATTACTCTAAAATCTTTAAAAATGACCAAAATATTTTAATTTGCATTTTTTAAATGACACATCTACATTTAAATTTTTTAAAAAAAGCCATGTCAGAAAATTAAAAATAAAATTCTAAATTTATAATTTTTTAAAATTTAATTAAATTAAATTTTTAAATCTTAAAATCAGATATTTGTATTTGGGTTGAGACTTGAGAGAGAGAGAGAGAAAGAGAGATCTAAGATTGATTAAAGAAACCCAGTAGAGTAATAAATTAAGGAAATTAAGGATGATGATTCAAGAAACCTAGTAGAGTAATAAATCACTGATTTGTTTGAATTAATAGTAATTATTAGATTAGGATAAGAACAAAAACTTCACAGTTCTAAAACTCGCATAATTACATGAAAATACCAATCAAAGACCGTTAAGGAAATCTAGGGTTTTAGAAGATTGACATAGCGGCATGGGAATGCTCGATATCGTAGTAGCCAGTGTGGTGGCCCAAATCGTCGACGGTGACTCTGGAGCCAACGAGGTCGAGAAAAGCGAACCGTTTCTCCATGATCTTCTTGGGTTCGGCAACGGGGGAGAAACTTGGGCGGTCGACGACGTTGATTGCGGTTTTGGGGAGTAAATTGATCACGATATGCCATTTGATTTTGCACATCTAAGATTGAGGTTGAAGAGGAAATTAAGGAATAGGAATTTGATCATGTGAAATTTATGGGTTTGCTGGAGATGGATTGGTTATTTTGTTTATGGGTTTATTTCTTGGGTTGATTTATGGTTTGGTTTGGTTTCTTGTTTCTTGTTTTCCTGGATTTGATGGAGATTAAACTTTCTCAGAGACCAAATAGTGCAAAGTGGTGAATAGAAAGAAAGAAAAAAGATCAATGGGTCTCCGACTAAATCGTGATTGGAGGTAAAGAAAATGAGGGAAAATGAAAACCCTCTTGAAATACTGAAATGTCTGAGCACTGGGTTTTTTTTTTTTTTTTTTTTTTTTTTATGGGAAAGGCTGGGTGGAATTTGGGTATATTGTTTTTGAGTTAAATGAGCTTCAATGGGTTTTTAGTTAAAATCCAATAATCACTGAGTCTAACTGGATTGATGCCCATTTAACCCAACAAATAATTGGGTGGGTTTGGATTCAATTAGAGTGGGAGAGTTTACTTTGTCACCCCTATTTATAAATCACGAAAATCAACAATATATATATATATATATATTTATTTATTTATTTATTTATTTATTTCAGCAAAAAAAAAAAAAGTATAGCTGATCTGTAATATTTGTTCCGTGCCCCGATGCCACATTCTTTGTGTTTCTACAGTTTATTATCTAATCTACTTCCTTTGAATTATTCAATGTTTATTAAATCATTTTGATTTCTAGCTCTTTGAAATTAAAGAGATGTGGATGATTGACGGACAGGTTTTTTTAGTTTTTATATCCCCTCCATCCAAATTGGTCATATAATTTATGTCACTGAGTAGTTGTTATTACATGAAATATATTATTGAATTTCTTGTAGAGTCACTTACAGTCTACAGCTGATAAGTGTATACAATGAGTGCATAATGCATATACTGTATAGTCATATATTGTACAATAATTTTTTTTTTCAAAATTTTTTTTTTTTTAGTACTGGCCCAAAAGGCCCAACAGGAAAGAAAAACCCGAATTAAATCAAAAAAATGAATTTGTTTTTGTTTTATTTTTTTAATAATCAATGAATGATAATCCACAAAGCACAAGATTTTTAGGACCAGCAACATAAAATATATATTTCACTCAGCAAAAAATCCATCAAAGAACTTTTTTTTTTCCCATTTTTGGGCCTAACCCATTAGTGGGAGTGGCAGCCCAAATTCAACTAAACCTTTTTCACACTTTGGGCCCACATGGCTAAAACTTCTTGCGAGCTAACCAACGTGGAAGTCCATTATGGATGGGAATCATGGGATCTATTCATGACAGGAGATATAAATGAAAAGAGCTATTTAAGAACAATTTAAGACTAATTAGGAAGAAAACTTGTTTGTGTTCATTTATTTACAAATATTTCGTTTGGGAGTTCATAAGCGAGTCAAGTTTAAGTTCAAATTTAAGCTTACTTATACGAATCAAGTTTAAACATAATATGTTTGTAAACAAACTTAAGAAAGACCAAGGAATGGTGCGTTGGATTTGGCGGATCAAAAAAAACCCAACACTAAATGGTGCCCAAAGAAGAAAAAACTTCCTCTTCAAAGTTGCACTTTTTCTTCAACCAAGAATATGAAGAACTAAAACAGATTCGTAATCTGTGGGAAAGCTTATTTGTCTTTGTTTGCATACTATTTTTTATTCATTGTAATGTTTTTAGTGATACTAACATAAGAAATGAAATTCTCCGTTTGATTAGATGATGTTAATTATTCATTTATATTTTATACCAATAGACATTTGATAAAGGATCATTTATTTGATCATTATTGTTTGTTATGCTTGAATTGAATGCATTTGATTGGGTTTTTATTGATTTTTGCAGGTAGGCTTTGGCTTTGGGAAGTCTTTTTTTTTTTTTTTTTTTACCTTTTTGTAAATTCTGTGATTGAATTGTCAAACCTGGTAGTACTAAGAAGATTATCCTCCTGTGATGCAGTTGATAATTGATTCTTAGTGTCAACAAAATACAGTAGTGTGTATCTGTGTGCATCGAATTAGTTTTGACTAAAGCCAGACAAAAAATTGTAGTTGGTAGAGAGAGCAGTCAATATTTAGATATGACTCATGTCATTAAGCTGATCTCACATATAATATTTATGATAAAACTTAAAAAATTAAATTAAATTAAATTAAAAATTAAAAAAAAAAAAAAGAAGAAGAAGAAGGAGATTGTTAAATCATAACGGTTTATTTCATGGAAAACACTTACGAGTAGCTTATCTAAAAATAAGAAAACACTCATTAATTAGTAAAAACATCTTCCAATGTAAGCCTTGATTTTATTTTTCTTGAGACTTTTAGGCCACAAACTCTTGCTTTGTGACCTTTGCTATAAATACTTGAAAGAAACTAAGAAAGTATGTAATTTTAATTGGATTTGACTCATCATCTTAGAGACTTAGTAGTTAGTACCCGTTTGGGTACAGCTGAAACAGACCCAGCGTCTACATTTTGGCGTTTCCATTTTTTTTTTTTGGAGAACGTGCATTAGTGTTTTTTTGCTTTTTTAGTAGGTCTTATACACTGTTCACGGGATCCACAAACTTCTTTTTTCAACCAAACTTTCATTAAAAATGGGTCCTATAGTACTATTTACACATTTAAAAATTATTTTGCTACAATGTTTTCAATTTTCAGCAAAATAAGCGGTATCCAAACACACCTTTAAAGCAATTGCATCAATCATTGCGAAATACAAAAATTGCAAAAATTACACAATATAACACAAAAAACACCTACATCAGTCTTTCTAAACCTTTGTAAATATACAAAATGCTAAAATAACTGTGTAAATATACACGGTTACTATAGTTTTGTAAACAATATTTTATTAATTTCTCTCTTTCTCTCTCTTCTTTGTCTATGTCCGTCCTAGTTTGTTGCAAATCCAACCAACATCGCCCAACCACCACTCAATCACCACCACCACACCCATCACAACTCATCACAACCCATGCTATTCCAATCACAAAATCAACCAAAAACAAAGGAAAGTCAAACTAAAAATCAATCCAAACCCAAAATCAAACTTTCAACGGAAAACTTAACAACTTAGAACCCAAAATCAAACTTTCAACAAAAAAACCCATCAACCTAAATCCAAAATCAAACCCAAACCCAAATTGAAGCCATGGTCGTCACCACTGCCATGGAGAGCTTGCTGCTTTCTTTGCTCATGGAGAACTTGCTACTGCCATGAGAGAGGAGAGAAACAAGTGCTTGAGAGCTACGACAAAGGAAAAGACAAAAAATTAATAATGAAGAGAAAAGACCGTGAGAGAGGAAGTAGAGAAAAGATGTGATTTTGTGAGATAAAAAAGGGGAAAAAAAAGAGGGTTAGATATTATGTGGTGGGGGTTAAAAGTGAGTGGGAAAGGAAGCTTCTTAGTTTGCAAATATCTTTACAATATGATTTAATTACAAAAGAATAATTAAGTTTTTTATTTCCCAAACAAAGCTGATGATTTTATTTGAAATTTTATTAAAGTCTATATTAGATTTTTTAATTCAAATCAGTAATTGTTTTTAACTAAATTTTTTTATCATTCACCATGCTAATAGTAAATAATATATATATCATATACTATATAATAAAAGTTGAGCTTAGAAGCCGTAGTTACGCCAAGTGGCTTCACTAAATTGTAGAAATTTTATTAGATTTTTTTAAAAAAATAAATATATATTTTTTTCCTTATTTTCTTCTCCTATAATTTTTAAGTTGATAAAATTTTAATTTGATTACAATTTAAATTCTTCATCTAATCTTTTTATTATAAATTTATCTATAATTTCTAAGTTACTAAAAATCTTAATATTACAATCAAAATTCTTTACTATTTATTTTTACTTAAATTATATTACTACACAAGTATACAGTTCATTAGAAAAAGAAAAAAAAAAAAGAGTAACAACCCAAGTCCATTATCTATTCATAGTGATTTATCAAACTTTTTTTTGGATAAAGTAAAAAAAATTTGTAAGTAACCTACTTACGGTACATCAAGTCATCAACATTTCTTTATATCTATTCAGTTTGAACTTTTTTTATTCCACTTTTTTATGGGATAGCAACAAAACACATTGATTGGAAATCTTAATTTTCATAGGATTTAAATTCTATATCATGTGGAACTCTACCTATATATGTCTGAAATGAAGTTTGCTCCCATGTGTAAATGCCTAAATCCTATGATAATTGACAACACAGGATTGCATTCTTTCTTCAATATTATTTTTTCATTTTGTTTAAGCTATTTTTTTTTAACTTCAAAAAAACTAATAAAAACTTCTCTCACACGTACTTAATTTCATGAATTCAGCTCATTTGTTCTCTTCTACAATAATTGGTTCAGGATTTCATTACATACTCACACTTCCATCTCTCAAAGTGATAGAGGAAACAAACAAGTATATTCTTTGTTCTTTTTCTACATTTATATCTTAATTTATGATTTGTATAGTTTCTTAATTTTAGATTATGAATAATTTTGATTATATTCCTAATATTGAATTTAAATTATTATTTATAGGTTTTTAGTTGTGTTATATTCTTCTAAAAAAAAATCGTGTTATGTTTATATGTGCATAATGAATACATATGGCTAGATGATGTCTCCCTAATAATTTGAAACTAGGTTCTTGAATTAACATTTTTTTTTTTTGTATTTAATTTTCTTATTCATTGTAAGTCGTTGATTTTATTGAATGTGTTTTTTGATAAAGTTTATGATATATATATATATATATATATTTTGAGGTTTTGATATGGTATTTCACTGTGATTATCAATATCCATTTTAAGAGTTTTAATTAGTAACATATATTTTTCCATGAATATAAATTAAAGAGAAATTTGTTAGAATAAAAGAAATAGTAAAATTGAAGAGCCAAGCTGGTTGACTATTTGAAACTCACCTTGAAGAAGTAACATTAGTAAATTTTTCGTTGGGTTAAGATAATTAAATATATTTACTGTAAGGACTCAATTTGTATTAATCCCAAATTGGTATTGGGTTCGAATGTTAAAGGCTCAAACAATAAATTTGTAGAGCGTGGACGTCAAAGAACTAGGTTAACTCTAAAAGAAAAACGATTAAATTTCACGTTTATAGATGGATTAGCACTGATATATCAATCAATCTCTCCTTGAAACAAGTTCAATTCTTTATTTCATAAGGTTTTTTCCTAAGTACTCTTTGTTTAGAAGTTCTGATCCTTTTTCTCAATGTGTTCTTCCATGTCATATACTGCCCTCTTGGTGTCATCTTCACCACACACGTGTAAGTTGGGTTCGGGGGATCCCTTCCTGTCCCATCCAACACCTCCTGGAACCTCCAACTAGTAGCTGTAAGGCTGCCCCATCACTGTTCAGGCATCACCTTCACATTAATGAGGCCAGAGAGTTGATTGAGAGGCAATTAATGCGGAGGCAGTTGTTGTTAAAGATATTTGTTTACCTTTTCTTTCTTATCCTTGGTCCCATCTCCCACCTTCAGTGGTAATGTAGCTCTGAGGTGTATTTGCAACAATGTGGCGTTCAAGTCGTCCTCGGACTCATACTGCCGAGAAGGATTTTGTCCTTGGACGAATACTGAACTACCTCACGTGATATCTACTCTCCGTTTCATTTGGTTACCCTTATGACCTGATATGGGCCTCCTCGGACGGTTTTACGTCCTCGGATGGGCCACAGGCCCAGTTAACACGATTTTAATAATTTATTGATTATCCGGCCCCCACATTTACTATTTTAAAATAACAATTTCAAAATTATATATAAGAAAAAAAATATCTTATTCATGATATAAAAATATTTACTGATATATATATATATATATATATAACACTTATTAAAAGAGTGCAATAAATATTTTTGTATTTAGAATGCATAAGATGATCGAATTTTTTTTTTTTTTTTTGTATATTATTTTTTTCCAATATCATGAAACAAAATTTGTAAGCTTTGCTTTAAACTTACGTGGATTTGAATTTGTCATTAATTTTTTTGCAAAATTTTTCATTATTTTAAATGTTTAGTAATTTAGATTATTCTTAATTATTGAATTGAGGTCTCCGCTTGAATTTGATTTCAATTATTGTTTTGAATAGTTTTTAATTATTAAATTTAAGGTTTTTCTATTTAAATATACGTTGGTGATTAATTGAGCCTTAAAGCGCTCTCTCTCTCTCTCTATATATATAATATATATATGCTTTTTTTTTTTAGAATACTAAGTATTTTAACACACACACGAGAAGAGAGGAGAATGTCTTAAAGAAACTAACAATAATATATATCTAAAAGGGTCTAACTCTTGGATGCATTGTATGAACTTTATAATACTTAAAAGTAATATGTATGCATTTTATAATACCTTTGTTTCACATAAAATGCATTCATTATATTACTTAAAAGTGAAATATTCATTTATTTCATTAGCTATTCTATTATCAAATTTTAAGTAAATTAATATTAAAAATATTCACATATGAATTTTGATTAAGCCGTGCATCGCACGAGCATAATGCTAGTATATATATATATATATATATCCAGTGCGTAATCATGAAACAACACACCGAAATATTTCATTGATGGCAGTATGATGGTCAGAGACACCAGTTTGTCAGCAGTCGTCGGAGCCACTATTTTGGTGGTTTGGCCACCGATGCTAGCAGTACGGTGGGCAAAGACACCGATCCGGAGGCAGTTGCTAGAACCACTATTCTAGTGGTTCGACAACCGGACCTCTAGCACAAGTGGCCATATTGGCTGAGTCATTGGTTTTGGTAATTTACTTGAAATATAAGTTTAGATTAAAAAAAGGTATGACCATTAGAGAAAATAAAAAATAAAAAATTTAATGAAGAATGAATATTTTATTGAAATATTTTCTAAAATAAATTAACTGATGTGGGCGTTTTGGAAAAGTGGTTGTATAAAATAGAAAAAGTAGATTTTTATGCTAAAATAGACAGAAAATTTTACACAGACTAATGTGAATGCTCTTAGTGTCCATTTGGGAATAGCTTATTTAGCTGAAACTGAAAACTTTTTGCTAAAAGTACTATAAATAAAGGTAAAAGTTAATTGAATATTACAGTAGGACTCATAAATAGTACAAAAAAGTGCAGTAGAACCTATAAATAGTAGCAAAAATAAGCTAAAATTGTAAATAAGCTGAAATTTTCAGCTTGTCCCAAACGCACACTTAATTAGTAAATTTTACATATCAACACCAATTAAAAATAGAACGTATGTGTTACGTATTTGGAGTAGACTCATGTACTTAGAAATTTGGCTGTGAAGAAGGATGAGTGAAAGATGGAATTAGATGATTCATAACACAGACACAGAATAATACCTAGCTTGGGTAAAAGTTGTAACCAAAGGAGCAGTTTGATCTTTTTTATACAAGCAAACCAATAGGCTGGGGAAATTCTTCCCCTCTTAAGTGAATAAACATATGCTATCAAGGCTTTTATTTATAGGAATCAAACTCATTTAGGGAAAAAAAAGTTGTATCCGTTGATTATCTGGGCCAAAATGGGGATATACCCCTTTTGGCCAAAAATTCCAACAAAATGGCCAATTTCTGAAACTATTTAGGATATGCCCTTAGTTTGAAACTCGATTTTCTTAAAATCGAGTTTCAGTGTAGAACTTGAGTTCATGGAACTCAAGTTCCACAATATCTATCTATATATATATATATATATATATATAAGTTTGATTTGGCTATAACTCAATTTTTAGAAAATCGAGTTTCAAAACAGGGGCATGTTCCTAAATAGTTTCAAAAATTGGACATTTTGCTGGAATTTTTGGTCCAGAGGGATATATTCCCATTTTTGCTGATTATCTATTAAAAATAGTAGCTCAAGCTTTTGGCTAATAAAACATATTTTTCGATTGATTTCTTCCTGCATCTAAAGTCTAAACATGGAACACCTAGACAATGTTTGGTTAGTGTAATTTTAAGATAATTGCTTTAGTACTCTACCAAATTGATTTTTCAAAGAGCCTAAAGTAGCTCTTATTTAATTGGCAACCACCGGTTGTCAGTTGGAGGTTGAGGCGGAGGGTTTAGGGGAGGAGATGAATCTAAAGTTTAGATTTTTTTTTTTAGTTGCTTTTTAGAAACCATTATTTTAGTGGTTTTGTTAGTAAATCAATGACATGACATATTCTGAATTTATTATAAAATAAATGTTAAAATTAAAGTGACTTTATACGATAGAGTTTTCCTAAGAACTATAAAAGATCTTGATCTATATAAGACAACCTCATCATCATTGTTTGCACACTTTTGCACAAAAAAATAATGCTACAAAAATATTCATTCAAAACAGAAAAAATAAATAAATTAACCCATACCACACACATGTCCATTTGTATCTTTACTCAAAAAAAAAAAAAAAAACCAATGACATATGATGGCACATGGTTTTGCCTTGGCAGAGCAGATAACGAGTTTGATTTAAAGCTTTAGGATATAAATCGATTACTTATCATTTTCTTTTGTAAGAAAACAAATGATCTCCATTTATTATGTCTAAATTTATAAAGTAGGCACATTTAATTTGTACACATGATGTTTTTGCATCTTACAAGATTGTTGTCAAGCATAGAGTTCCATAGTATCATATTCCTTATGCAAATATTAACAACAATAAATTATTATTATTATTATAATTATAGTTTACAAAATCTAAAAAAATATTAAAATAATTCTTCAATTTTTTCCCTTTATCACTACTATTTCTATTTGTTTTGTTTAGACCCCTTAAACTAGATTGGTCAACCTAATCTATTAGCCAAGTGATTATTTAGGTTAATTATTTAGATCTAGGCCAAACAATAATAAATCACATCATGCACAGCAGTGGAAAAGTAAACAACACCACGATATGATGATTTAGGAAAACCGATGAAACGAATCGTTTCAAGGTAAAAACCTGGGGAGGATTTGACCTAACAATTCTCAAGGTAAAGCAAATCCATTATAAGAGAATTCAAGTTTTTAAAATCAAATTTAATCCTAAATCTATTGCTACCTCCAGTATTAACTTATTGACATGACCACGTGCAAACTTAGAATCCACGGACTCCTTCTCTCCTTGGATTTACTGCAACATAAGCACCCACGCTTGTGACTTTGATATCCTACTCAAAAGTTTCAGATCACCCCCAGTTGTTGACCTTTGTAGCAACACCACTTGATTGTAGATCTTGCTTCGGTAGACGCTTTTGTAGTTAGAAGGTACAAAACCTCTCAGATCTCACAATGAGTAACACACAAGTCTTCCCAAAAGTTTGAAAAACATAGCTATAAATTTCCCTTTTATTTTTGGACAAGTTAGATTGAAACCCTAAACGTTTTTGCAAATTAGGCCTGATTTTAAATTTTGCTAAAATGCTTTTTTTGTGATTCACGATCGATCGGGCCTAATTCTCGTTTGATCGAGCTTGGCAGATTATGACTCCTCTTTTCTGCAGTTAGCTCGAACTTGAAGCTTGAAACATACACCTTTGAGCATTGTCTAATGCATAGAATAAACATGTTTTGTTCTCGGTTTGCCAGCACATACAAAATAAGATTATAAACATTTAATCCTAAATCTTTAGAACTTAACAATTTCCATGCATAAGCATGGATTACAACCTGGTATAGATTTGTGAAGGAATGCAAAAATTTTAGTTGTGGTGTTTATTATATATAGAAATAAAATAAATTTATCAAATAATTCGTGAGCAAACTAAAACTTAAGTTGCATTCAAAGTAAAATTAAATAAAACAATATTGAATTTCTAATGCTTGAGACAACACTGAAAGCTAGAAGAAAGTCTCAAATGACCAAACACGCCTCCCCTTGTTCTTTGTCAAAAGGCAAGAGGAAACTTGACGTCAATAAAAAGAGAAAACAGTGCACTGTTCTTTGTCAAGGGACAGGAGAAGACTGAGGTCAATAAAAGGAGAAAACAATAAAAATAAATTAAATTATTAACAATCGAGCATTATATCCTTTTGGGGTTTAGCACCAAGAAGCAAAGATTGGTTGCCAACAATTAATCTAGAATCAATTAATCCGCATAAACCATTTTATAGCCTTCAAGTTTTAAGTGATCATTATAGGAGCCTTAAATTTAAAAAATGAGGGTTGTTTAGTCTTTTTGTTAATTGTCGTTATTACTTATTGTCTATGTTACTAACGGAACAACGACGTGTCATCTTTTTACTACTAAGTGTTTTACAAAACTAATCTAGCATGATGCTGCATTGGCTTTAAAAAAAGATTTAAAATAAAAACTTAAAACACCAAAACATCAAAATTCCCAAATGTAAGCCCATTGTCCATCTCCGTTTTGCCTTTTTCGCCTCATCATGAATCATCCATTCTGCGAAGATTTCCGTTTGCTTTATTTGAGATTTTATTGATTATGTTTTTTGTTTTTTTTGTTTTGTTTTTTGTTTTGTTTTGTTTTGTTTTGAGACTGAAGAGGGCGAGAGTGGGTTTATTGATAAAGTTGATTTTTTCTGGGTTTTTACTGCGCTGGATGCCAAAGCAAGACTGGGTCTTTGTTTATCTTTTTTGGGTGCTTTTGAACTTTCATATAATGAATATGGGTTTAGTATTTGATATTTCAAACACTAATTTTTGGTTTTCTATTTTAGTCTTTAACTATCATTGAATCCACTCTCTATTTTTCTCTTTCGTTTTTTGTTGAAACAATTGTATCTAAAACAATTGTGGTCCTTTAGTGCAAATAGGATATAAATTTGCATGTATATGCCTATATAGAGCTCTTGCTTATTCTTTTTCCCATATGGCTTCATCATGCCTTGTGAACACTTAGATTTGGATTTGAGAAGAAGATTAAGGTTAAATTTGTATTATAATCCCAGTGAAAGTAAAATTAAAGGGGAGACTTAGATTAAATTTAAATTTGAAAAGATATTTTGAAATTGAAACAATTGTATTCACTATTGATTCAAAAGGGACTTTGGTATTGTGAAGATAAACCAGCTAGATTAAAGTTTGATTTTGGGTATTGCCAGCTAATGGTAGAGGAAGAATTGTGAGAGAGATAAGGGGAGACTTATTGAGTTTTTATTTTTAAGTTTTTAATAGAAAGATGAATTAATTAATTAAAACATATGTACGTGTAAATCTATTTTAAAGTTAATTACGTGCCATAATACATGTAAAATCTATTTTTCTTCTTTCTAATAAAAAGAAATGTTACATCGATTAAAAACAAAAAAAATGATGCTACATCATTGTTCTATAACTTTCGTTAGCCATATAGACAATAACAGTAACAACAGTTAACAAAATGATTATTAATGCTCAATTTTACAATTTGAGGGACCAATAGTGCTCACATAAAACTTGATGGACAAATTGTACTCATAAAGTAAAGTTTAAGGACTGATAGTGCAATTTTGGTAAAATTTTACAACCTCCAGTATACATTGGCTAATTTGGTTAGTAGAATGACCCTTAAGATCATAATTTTCACAAGTCTTCCACAATTCACGCTCGCTAATAGAGAGACCCACAACGCCTATAATTTCCCGAGTCTTTTACCAATGACTTGAAGAAACATCTGCAAGTTGAAGACTTTTAATCACTTTGCAGCATATAAATTTCTATTTATGCCATCTTAATTCTCATCTCTTTCTTTTGTTTAAATGTTTTAGGTATCATGCAATTAAAAGATCAATGATTAAAGAATGCTAATGAGATATCAAAGTTCAAACAATTAATTCTTTAGAAAAGGAGGAAGAAAACCTAAACCACTGGTGCTAATTCTAATACCAAAATGCAGTAATAGGAACAACCAGAAATAATAGGAGGGCCTCCACTTGTAAAAAAAAAATTATATATATAATATAATTATCTATATATTTTAATTAAAAAAAATTTTAAGCACTTTTATTGGTTAATAAAATGCATTAAAAAACCCCATTGTATCCTAAAATGTTGAAGATTAAAAAGGAAAAAAAACAAAAATAATCAAACTTTAGCTAACCAAATTAAATGTTAGGAGACAAATTTATTAACTTATTCTTAAAATATGCTAAAATCAAAATTAATACCAGACAAATTCATAAAATAATACAACATAATTGACTTGAAATATACTAAAATAGAGATTATAAATTTCAAAAACAAAAGAAAAATCTCTCATTTCTCTATCTTTCTGCCTCTCCATCTATATTCTTTCTTTTCTTTTCTTCATCTTCATTTTGATTCTTGATCTTTTTCTATAAACTTGGCCTAGCTTGAAATTTTTCTTTGTTGATTCCCTTCAATTTACAGCAAATTCAAAATCGAAAAGGTAATCTTCTTCCCCTCTCTATCTTTCCGAAAATGAAGATGAAGTGTCTTATATTTATTTAACTTAAATTATAGGGTAAATTTCACAAACCTTCCCTGAGATTTGTGATGATACCCAATTAGGTCCAAAACATTCTAAAATCTACCAATTTAGTCCTCAAAAGACAATGTTGTCCCTAACCTTCTTTCTCTTTCTCTAATCTGTCTTCATTCCTCTCCCCTTCTCTCTTCTCTTTCTCTCTCTCTTAAAACCCACCGCCCAATAGCCACTAGAAAAGCCACTGACCACCACACTCATATCACCCACACTCACTCTGTCTTCGTTAATCTCCTCTCTCTCTTCTCTGAGTTCTCTCTCTAAACCCAAATAAAAAAAATACCCATTTCAAAAACCCATCTTCTTCGTCTTCTTCTTGCTCGCCTAGGGAGAATCCGCCTCCTCTTTGGGAGCTAGACCGGCGCCGGAGTCTCGGCCTGAGCCTCAAGCAACTCCTTTTGCAAGAAAACCTTCTCTCTGCTTTCTCTCAGCTTTCTCCCTCTCACGCCCTAACGCTTCAACTCTCTTTGTCTCGTGATTTTGGGTGAATGAGGAGCAGCAATTGAGGAGTAGATCGATGAGTTGTGTTTTGGGTGGAAGTGGATTATGATTTTGGGTAGGTAAGTGGATTAAAATAAACTTTGTTGGTTTTTGGGGTGGCACCGTGGTAGTGGCAGTAGTTCCATTCTGATGGTTGTGGGTGGTATGGTTTTGCTCGGAGGTGGTTTTCCTAGCCAGCTATGGTGTGGGTGATATGGGTTTGCTAGGCAATGGGTTTTATAGGCAGCAATGGGTGTGGGTGATATGAGTGTGGTGGTCAGTGGCTTGAGAGAGAGAGAGAGAGAGAGAGAGAGAGAGAGAGAGAGAGAGAGAGAGAGAGAGAGAGAGAGAGAGAGAGAGAGAGAGAGAGAGAGATTAGGGATAAAATTGTCTTTTGAAGACTAAATTGGTAGGTTTTAGAATGTTAGGGACCTAATTGGGATTATTACAAACATATTAATGAAATTTACCTTAAATTATATATATTTTTAGTTTATTTCCCTGGACAATTGATTGATGGGACACCTTTTCATCTCTTATTTCACTGCACAAGCCATTGATGGGATGGGACACGATTATTTATTTCACTACACAAGCCGGCCCTCGTTTTTAGTCGTAGGACAGGTTGGGAAAATATTAATACAAAAAATATTGATAGAAAATTCTGCCCCTCTCTTAATTAGACCATTTTCTGCTATGATAGGACATGTTTTTTGTTTTTACACTTAGCATAGGAGTACAGGTTAGACATCTCACATTTGCCCAAGCGCACAGCAGCGTGCACTGCAGCCCACAGTGAAAAGAGAATCCGTTTTGCTCACTTTATTAACTATTATAAATTATTATACCAATTAATAATTTGATGTGTATCATATTGATTTATTTACATTATAGTGATACTAATTTATTAAATTATGTAATAAATTAATCTTTATTTGTGCAGGTTTAGATTTTAAAGTGATCACGATCTAAAAAAATTTCTATAACTAAGTTTTATTATTCTATACTTTAAATTTTATTTTTAGTTAAATTATCATTTTTAATGATAAAAATGCCTTATTTAAAATTTTCGCCTAAGGTCTTTAAAGTTATTTAATTTTATTCGAACTTAATCTAAATGTATATGAGCGTGAAATTTTCTTCTAGAGATTTGAACCCCAACGCTTACCCCACACTTCACAAGTATTTATATTTGTAAAGTGATCATCGCATTAAAAGTGTGCGATAGCTTACTTACTGTTATTAGTGGATAAAAAACTAATTAAATTAAAATTAATAATAATTTACCACCTAAAATTTGTTGCAAAAATATTGTAATATAACACTATTTAAAAAAAAAAGTAATTAATTTAAAAATGTAAGATTATGCCAAAGTAATTAATTACACGCGAAAGTCATGATATATAAATGATTTTACCTGTATATTTAAACACAATAATTGAACGGTTAAGAATCTCTGATAAAATTTGTATGATAATTTTTGGTTGCATAGTGTTGAAACTTATGGTGGGCCAATCACACGAGTGATAATGACTTGAAAAAGAGGATGCTAATACTAGACGTGTTTGCGTTTCACGAATTGACGGTGATCAGTGCAGATAAGACGTGTACTCTTTCCCTTTTCAATTTTGAATTTGTTGTGTGAATTGAAAGGAATCAACCAAGAAAATTTTCAAGTAAGACTGAGTTTATTGAAAAAGATTAAAAATCAAAATGAAGACTAAGAAAAGAAAGGTAAGGATATAGAAAGAGGCGGAGAGATAGAAACGTGTACGCTTCCCCTTTTCAATTTTTGTTTTGTTTTTGAAATTTATAATTTTTATTTTAGTATATTTTAAAATAATTACGTTATATTATTAATAAATTTGTGAGATAATAAATTTGTATCTTAAAATTTAATTCTGTTAATTAAAGTTTGATTATTTTTGTCTTTTTTTCTTTTTAATTTTTTGTATTTTAGAATATAATAAAATTTTTTTAATGCATTTTATTGATTAATAAAAGTGTTTTAATTTTTTTAATTAAAATATATAGATAAATATTATATATATATATATATATATATATTTATTTTTTTAACAAGGGAAGCCTTCTATTATTTGAGGACTTAGGTGATTGCATTTGAGCCGGCCCTGCAACCAACCCCTCTTCCTTTGTGTACTTTCCTCCCTCTCATTACACTTCGAAGCATAGCTGTAATGCCTTTAAATCCATGGATCACCCTCTCCTCCTTCTTAACAATCATCCTTCCCCTCTTGAACCCTTTTGTAGCTTTTGCAGTTAATCCACAAGGCGAAGCTCTTCTTTCATGGAAGCAAAGCCTGAATGGATCCACTGTGGCCTTGTCTAATTGGGACCCAAGTGATGAAACTCCATGTGGGTGGCTTGGAATCACTTGCAACATCAACAAGGAGGTTGTGGAATTGGAATTAAGGTACTTGGATTTATATGGTACAGTTCCAACTAATCTCACTTCATTGGTTTCATTAACCAAGATTATACTTTCTAGTACAAACCTCACAGGTTCAATCCCAAGAGAGATTGCTATACTGCGTGAACTGAATTACTTGGACTTGAGAGACAATGCGTTAACTGGTAAAATCCCATCTGAGATTTGCAACTTGCTTAAGCTCCAAGAAATCCACCTCAACTCGAACCAGCTAGAGGGCTCGATTCCGGTTCAAATCGGCAACCTCACAAGCTTGAAACGGCTGACTCTTTTTGAAAACCAGCTCAATGGAGAAATACCCAATACCATAGGCAACTTGAAGAACCTCCAAGTGTTAAGAGCCGGTAGAAACAAGAACCTTGGAGGCCTTATTCCCCGAGAAATCTGGAATTGTACCGAGTTGACCATGTTAGGCCTAACTCATACAAGTGTCTTGGGTTTCCTTCCTCCGAGTCTTGGTCTCCTCAAGAAGCTTGAAACCATATTCATCGGCTCATCTCTCCTCTCCGGCCAAATCCCACCTGAAATCGGCAACTGTACCGCCCTCCAAAACATCTACCTTCACGAAAATTCACTCACCGGTTCAATACCAAAAAGTCTCGAAAACCTCAAAAGCCTCCGAAATCTTGTTCTCTGGAAGAACAGCTTGGTGGGGACTATTCCATCAGAGCTTGGAAATTGCAAGGAATTATCAATTCCTTTGGCAATTTCCAAATGTCAGAATCTCGAGGCCCTTGATTTATCTGAAAACTTTTTGACTGGGAATATTCCCCAAGGAATCTTCCAGTTCAAGAAACTGAAGACAATCTATCTTTTCTCCAACAATTTATCAGGTGAAATACCGAGAGAGATTGGGAACTTGGAAAATCTGCATAACTTGGATCTTAGTTTGAATCGAATTTCGGGAAATGTACCTGCTGAGATCTTAGGCAGCCGAAACTTGACATATCTCAATTTGCATTCTAATTTGATCACTGGAAACTTTCCTGGTAAGTTAAGCCGCCTTCTTTTGTTGCAGTTTGTTGATTTTTCGGATAATTTAATTGAAGGTACTTGGCCACTTCATGTACTTCCACAGCACATTGTTTTCTTTTCAATCTCAAGGAACAATTTAAGCGGAGAGATCCCATTCTCGATTTGCGATCTCAATTTTGTAAAATACCTTGATTTCTCTCATAATCATTTTAGTATGATTCCTCCATGTTTGGGAAATATGAGTGATCTCATAAATTTGGAACTGCGAAATAACAATCTTCATGGTTCCATCCCAAAATTTGTAAAGTGCAGTAACTTGAGAAGTCTTAAACTGGCCGACAATCAATTAGAAGGGCCATTACCACGTTCATTGGTCAATTGCAAGAAATTAGAAATTCTAGACATTGCTAACAACAAGGTTAATGGCACATTCCCTCATTGGGTGGTAAATCTTCCAGAGTTGCGGGTTCTCTTATTGCGATCAAATAACTTTCACGGTTCCATTGGTAATCATAAGACTAAATTCTCATCACCTAATTTGAGAATTATAGACCTCTCTCACAATATGTTCCATGGTCATTTGCCATCAAACTTTTTCAAGTATTTATCAGCCATGATGAATGGGAACATGGATAGCGGTGGATTGCAATATATGGGTGATGATTATTTTTTTGTTTGGAGAAGATATTTCTATGATTTTTATTCTTATTATTATGAAAATGTTACGATTGATGTTACAATTGGTATTAAAGGGAATTATATTGATGTAGTGAAAATACACACTCTATTGACAACCATTGATTTTTCCAACAATAGTTTCAAAGGAGAAATTCCAAACGTAATTGGAAAACTCGGATCACTTAAAGGGCTAAATTTTTCACACAATAATCTTATGGGTCATATACCTAGATCATTTGGAAATTTAACTAATCTTGAATGGTTAGATCTCTCCTCAAACAAGCTCACAGGTGACATTCCTATACAATTGACAGATCTTACATCATTGGCAATTTTAAATCTCTCAAAAAACCATCTTGTGGGATTGATACCTCAAGGTAAACAGTTTAATACGTTTACAAATGCTTCTTACAGTGGAAACTTTGGTTTATGTGGATTTCCATTGACAAAAACTTGTGGCAATGATGAGGGACAACAACCGCCACCATCACCAACCATCCAAGAAGATGATTTTGGATTTGCAAATGGATTTCATTGGAAAGTTGTATTGTTGGGATACGGATGTGGTTTCATGTTCGGATTAGGTATGGGATATCTTGTGTTCTCAAGTGAAAAAACAAAATGTCTCTTGAATATTATTTATGGAGAACGTCGCAACAAGGTGTAAAGATCCAAGAAGAATGCTCATGGAGGAATTAATTGAAGCAGAATTGTGCAGATACAAATAATGATTTCAGGTATTTATTTATGTACTATTATATTAGAAAATACATTTTTTTATTGAGTCATTTTAGAAAATACTTTATTTCATAATTTTGGTTCTTAAAAAAATTGTCCTTTTAGATTGTAAAGATGATTTTTCATTTTTGATTTATTTTCTACCAGTTAGATATACATGTTTTTGTGTCAATGTTAAGGCTATTACCATATTTTATTTTATTTGTTATTATTATTATTATTTTAGGAGGCAACTCCTCTACCTTGCTAGTTGAAGTGCCAAATAATCGGGGGCATATTCTAAAATTACACTTAAAAAAAAAATTATTATTACATCCTTGTGATTATTACCTACATTTTGCAGGATAAAGGAGGTGTTGTTGGTTGGATCACTTGAAGAGTGGAGTTAATTTTACTAGTGCAAAATAAGATGTTTTCATTATGCATGTTTTAATTCAATTATGTTTCTCCTAGAGTTTTTTTTTCCCCACCAAATGTGTTGAAATAAAAATTTGTTTTGATATAACTAAGCTGTGATGCATTTTGTTTCTACTTTTATTTTTTCTCTTTGTTTGGTTGGTAGATTATTTGTTGTTATTATTTTGAACCATTTGTTTGATCCTTATGGGTTACTCGGGTGATGAGCTCATTGGTCTAGGGTATGAAATAAATTTGGAGGTCCAGCTCTTAATCTATCACATTATCTATTCTTGGAGTTTTTGGGGTATTTCATAAAAAGAGAGAGGAATAATTTGGCCAAATATTAAGACAACACTTCCTTATATCAAACAAACAAATATTTCTAGCTAGATTGTTGTAGCATCATTTAGTTTTGTACTTCAATTCCTGCTTAAAATGATCATCTACTAAAGAATTAAAAAGAATAATAATTTTATTTGCATTAGCAAATTTTTCTAGAAATATTCAATGCATACAAGAGTGGAATTTAAATTTAAGTCCTTATGATAATTGCTGAGTTTTCTCTTCTTTGTATACCACCTAATTCTTCAAACAAAATAGTTTGTTATGATTAAATACATTTTCATATATTTTAAAAGTATATATATCTTTGGGACCTAGTGTAAAGTACATTTTCTAGGGGAGAAACAATATAGAAAACGCACCTAGTGCTTTAAGGAAAAAGGATTGACACTTATATGGTTAAAACAAAGATGGTTTAATCTATCATTTGTAGGGAAATTAGAGCAATTGTATTTTTAAGGTCTGTCAAATGTGTACAAGTTGCTTATTTCTTGACTGAGGCAAATTATTATGTGGATTTCCAAGGGCAGCTCATACAACATAGCAAGATTCAATTGGGTCTTCTTTTTCCCTACTTTTTTTAAGGAGTGTTCTTTATT
The DNA here is from genome assembly GCF_001633185.2 of Quercus lobata. Lineage (NCBI taxonomy): Eukaryota > Viridiplantae > Streptophyta > Magnoliopsida > Fagales > Fagaceae > Quercus > Quercus lobata. Next base: position 8,700,832 of record NC_044913.1, read on the forward strand.
GATATTAAACTATGAAAGGATTACAAAGTAAGCAACGCAAATAAATAATTTACCCCAAGATATGATAAAAATTGCAAAGACTAGTAGTCTCACATCTCTCTTTAAGAAATCCATCGATACTATTAAATATCATTTTCTTTTTAATTCAACATCTTTTTTTTTCTTTGGGTATTAATTTATGATCAAACTGTCTATAGACAAATACTTTGCCACAATTTGTACACATGTCAAATTGTTATTAGATTAATTTGAGTGCTTTAAATGATGGACCCATAATTGATACTAAACAAGCTATGGTAAAAAGTGTGCCAAAATACGTCCCCTAAGAAAACTCAGATTAATTGACGTGACTTCGCCCAAACATTTGTCAACCATTGGCTTACAGCAAAATTAGGTGGATTAGTACATAACAAAAGCCTCCTTACTATTAATTATTGTTTTAGTTAGAATATTAGCATATATAGTAGTTTCTTTCCCGATGAGCATGTTGGCGAGAAATGTTGGATTAGTAGAAGCTTGTAGTAAAAAGTATGAGTGCTGCAAGGATGACAATTATAACACCAGTTAGCTCCTCTTCCTAGCTTTTCTGTGAAAGCTATTATGAAGTATACATGTTAATGACCCAATGATTTGCCATAAAATAGGTTAGACAATTTGGAAGAAAATTGTTTGGTTTTTATTTCTTCTTTTTCATCTATAGCCTACACAATGAGAAGCAATCCTCTCAGCTTTCTTTCTATATGTGGGAATGCATTCCATATTCTTATGCAAAAATTTATCAATTGATTTAGTAAAGGACAAACTTTTCCTCCAATTTGAAAGAGTTTTCTCTCAAAATTACTACATGAAATTCACAGATCCATATCACATGATCTCATTTATTAATGATATGGCTATTAAATTGGTCGTATTAACTATTAGTTAGTGATTGAAAGTCATGAATCATGTGATTGATAAGATGGTTTTGTAAATTAACAAATAAAAATTTAGAGGAAATTCAAAATCTAGAATGGTTCTACTACTACAAACTATTCCACAACTTTTTGCCACAATTTTAATGTAGCAGACTGTAAGTAGTTATTTATTACTTACACATGAAATCATTAAATTTTTTTTCACTATTCACACTCTACTACATCGCAATTGTAATAAAATAAAAAAGTTATGTAATAGTTTGTGTTACTAAATTTTTTCTTCAATATGTTCTAAGAAACCCTTGGACATGCAGCAAAAGCTGCAAAACCAAGCTAAGTAACCTAAGTTGGGTAATGAGCTGCTTGGGCAAGACTTAAAAGACAGACAAACATTGTGAACAGAAATTGAGATGAGCCCAACTAGGTAGGGATGGACCGAGGTGGGGGCTGGGCACCCCTTGGCCCAATTTTTTTTATTTTTTATTTTTTATACTTATTTTATATATCATTTCTGTAGTTGCCTGCTTCTAAAACCTTAGGCTGCTCTCCAACTAGAAACTATCTAACCCAAAAACTAAACAAAAACAATAAAAACATTCACAATAATGATTGTATTTTAGCAAAAAATCTATTTTATCACTAAAGAACCATGTGTTATTGGAGAAGTTAAAACTAATTTTTTTTCAACTACAATAAACTAGTATAGATACCAGTTGATTGAAGCAAGTTGTTAAAAATAAAATACAATATTTTATTAATAATATCTTTCTACCTTCAATTAAAAAACTTAAATTCTCTCTCTTCTTTTATTATTTTAATGAATTATTTATATTACTTTAAATGAAGTGGTAAAAAAATAGAAAATTTGATGTTGGGTGTATTGTAAAGTGAGGTGGTAAAATAGATAAAGTAATTTTTCACTTTTTTAAGGTACTAAAAGCTAAATTTTTTAGAGCATTCTTATCAAGAGTGTTATAAATGCTAAAATGATATTTTTAGCATTTATAACCACAAAAACTTACTCTATCAAAGATGCCATATACTAAAAAATTTGACGTCTTGCTATAGTGAGTTGTCATTTTTGAGAGCGCACTATAGCAAGATTTTATAATTTGATTCCAGTTTCTCTTCGTCTCACTCTTTCTCACTGAGCTACAATTTGACTCCGGCAACTAGTGTGGATAGTGGTTCGGCGAAATCGGTGAAGAAGATGAGGTCGAGTTTGTGGTTCGTGGGTCTCTGCTATTGATTGGGTGGCTGGTTTTGTGATTTGATTTTGGGTGAGAAATTTCAAAAAATATGCTCTTTCTGATTTTGGGTTTGTGATTTCTAACATGAGTTTGTGATTTGTGGTGGTATTGGGTTTGATTGGTGGTTTTGATGTTGGTTTGTTGAGTTTTTGATTTGGTTTTGGGTGGTGGGGGTCCCGATTTGTAGAGGTTGTGGGTGCCGCCAATGATGGTGGCTGTGCTGTGGTGGTTTGTGGTTGGGTTTGTGTGGTGGGTTTGTGGGTGATGGGTTTGTGATGGTTGTTTGTAGTTTTTGAGTTTTGGGCATGGAAGCTATTGGTAGTTTGGTGGTTGTTGGCTGTTGGGTAAGGTGGCTGTTGGGTTTTGTTATACTGGTGGTGGTGGTGTCTAGCAAGATTGCTGAGTTGAGAAGAGAGAGAGAGATGGAGGAAGAATAAAAGAATAATAAAGAAAGAATATTTAAATAATATGGTAAAAAAATAGAAGTTTTGATGTTAGATATATTGTAAAGTGAACTGTTAAAAGAGATAAAGTAAGTTTTTTAGTTGTTAAATGCTAAATTTTTTAAGACTCTTGATGAGAATACTCTTAACACCACTACTATGATTGTTTTAACTTCAACCAAAAAAAGAAGATATATCATAGCCAACCTAATATTTAAAAAAAAACATTATTATTTATTTTTTGTCTTCGTTAATAGATAATTGCATCTTAATATATTAAAAAATAATGAATTTGTATATTTATAATTTGTCAATACTATATGAATGCCTTTGAGTTTTTTTTCTTATACTCTAGAATCTTCTAGCTTAAAATACTGCATCCGTCCTTGCAACTGGGCTAAGTATTTGCTAAGCTTTGATGCTTCGCCTGTACTTTTATAGGATTTTTGCCTCTAGTATTGTGCCTGTTTCGGCAAGCTAGTTTCTTCATGCAATTTCCTTTTAACCAGAAAAAAGAGAGGAGCCCAACTAAATCAATGATTTGGTGAGCCCATTACTCGGAACAAGCATTAAAGGGGTGGGCAGTGGGCCTATTGGGTTGCTCGTTGAAGATACTTGTGTGAAACTTAATGGTTTATTTTTTAACGTTTTCTTATTGGGTTAGATCATGTTAATCCACGCTTCTTATACCACACGGATTCAAAAAAATAAATAATCTCTTATTTAGTTTAATATGTTAAAGCATCTCTAGTAGATTAGCCAAATTTTTATATTGTTTGGATAATAAATGGTGACATTTAGTTTTTATTTATCTACTTTTTTAAATACACTTTCTAACAAATTCTCTATCATTTTCTCCATTTCATTTAAATATTATTTCTTAATTCATTCATTATTCTTTTTTTAACAACTATACATCTTCCAACATTTTTTTATTTAATACCTGATTATTATAATTGAAAAAACATTTAAATAATGAATAGTAAAAGCTATAGTGTTCTCTATTTGTAGAGAAGCACTGTAGCAAAGCTAATCTAAAAAACGTAGATGAAGAATTTGTTGGAGTGAGTGGAGTGTGAACAGTGGTGTTTTTGCTCCAACTACACATAGAGATTATTCTTCATCTTCACATTCATTCATTATTCTTTTTTTAACAACTACACATCTTCCAACATTTTTTTTATTTAATACCTGATTATTATAATAGAAAAAACATTTAAAGAATGAATAGTAAAAGTTATAGTGTTCTCTATTTGTAGAGAAGCACTGTAGCAAAACCAATCTAAAAAATGTAGATGAAGAATCTGTTGGAGTGTGAATGGAGTGTAAACAGTAGTGTTTTTGCTCCTAAAAATAGATATAGAGTATCTATTGGAGATGCTCTAAAGACGTAAAGTCTCTAATACGTTCTATTCTATAGGTTTTTTATTTTTTATTTTTTATAGAGAAATACATTTTATACGTTTGATATACTATTTTATTTATATGCAAAAAAAAAAAAAAAAAAATCTAAAATATCAATTTATTTCTATAAAAAACATAAGATGAACCCCATTTAACCAACCAATCTCTGGTTGCTAATCTAATTTCATTCCAAGCTTCAGAACACTAGAAACTTTGGCATTCACATTACTTGCAGCTTCAAGAACTATCCAGTGACCAAATCTACACAAAAATGCATCTTCAGGGTGCCAATTATCATGCCTAACGAATGTCTTACCACCATTACAAATGGATTGTTTGATCCAAAGACGAGCTATTTCCCTAATAAGCTTCAAGATTTGATTCTAACCCCAAGAACAATTTTAACACTCCAAGAGCTTCAACTGAATCGCTATTTTCCCTTTTTATTTTATAAGGGCAGTGTTTGAGATTATATGACTGAATATTCAATTTGGTAGTATTTATATCATTGTTTCTGCTTTTTAAGTAGCGTCAGATTAGTACATAACAAAAGCCTCCCTACTATTAATTCTTGTTTTAGTTAGAATATTAGTGCAGTAGTTTCTTTCCTGATGAGCATGTTGGGGATGGACTTTCTAGATATGTTTAATTTGTAGAAGCTTGTAGTCAAAATTCCGTGCGCTGCAAGGATGACAATTAAAACATGAGTTAGCTCCTCTTCCTAGCTTTTCTGAGAAAACTAATATAAAGTGTACGTGTGAATGACTAAATGATTTGCCATAAAATAGGTTAGAAAATTTGGAAGAAAATTGTTTGGTTTTTGTTTCTCCTTTTTCATCTATAGCCTATACAATAAGAAGAAATTCTCTCGGTTTTCTTTCTATATGTGGGAATGCAGTCCATATACTTTGAAATTAAAGAGATGTCAGTGATTAATGGACATATTTTTTGGTAATTACATCTTATATTTTGTAACTTTTTATTTTTTGCTGAATATCTTGTATTTTGTACTTGAATTTGCACTTGTTTGAATGAGCAGTTGTTATTTGTTAGTTTATACTTTATATTCCCTTCATCCAAACTGGTCATATAATTTAGTTATTGAATGGTTGTTATTTTATGAAATATATTCTTGAAATTCTTGTAGATACAGCTACAGCCTACAGCTGAGTAAGTGTATACTATATAGCGAATGTACAATAAATCTTTTTTTTTTTTTTTTTTAATATTAAGGTCTGGCCCAACGAGAAAAAATAAAATATAAAAACCGAATTAAACCAAAAAATGATTTTTTCTTTTTTTTCATAATCAATGAATGACAATCCATAAAGCACAAGATTTTTAAGGTCTGTCCCAACGAGAATGGCAGGCCAAATTCAACTAAACTTTTTTTTTCACACTTAGGCCCCACATGGCTTAAACTTCTTGGAGCTAATCAACGTGGAAGAGAAAAGAAGTAAAGGAAAAAATTAATGAAAAAGTTTGTAAATTATACTTTTGAAGTTTGGTAGTGTTAGGATTTTACGCTACAAAGTTTCAAAAATTTGATTTTACTTTTTAAAATTTGATTCTGTTCGCAATTCGTATCTCTCGGTTAGTTTCTGCCTTTAATTGACACATCTTTGTGCTGATGTATTTTATTTTTACTAAATCCACTTCAAAACTATACCATTTCAGTGAAAAATAAAAGTAGACTTAGCATATCAAAACGATGTCATTTTGGCCCAATTTAAAACACAAAACTCAAAGCCTAAAATACATTGTTTCAACCAAATTCTAAAATCCCAAATCAAAACCCCACGATGGCACCTCCCTCCCAAATCGCGTAGTAGAGACCCTTTGTGAACCTACACCTCAAAACCATAGCGGCGATTCACACCTCAAAACCATCTGCTCTACCATATCAGGTCCATAGCGAAGGCCACTGTGAGAACTCTCTCTCTTCTTTCCAGCTTTATTTCTCTCTTCTTTTGCATATTTTAGCTACTTTACTAGTAACACAAACAACAAAATGCCCCAAATAAAACATATTTACCAGATCATATAAAGAATAAAAGATATCCATAACCAACAAAATACCAAAAAAGGGACAAAAGCATACAACATTGAAAAAATTGGAGAAGGCAACTTACAAGGGAGCTTTTCCATTAGAGGCGTAGCAACCTCACGGGGAATCCATGAAATGATGAGAGAAAGTGCAAAGAGGCCACAATATGCAATTCTGGCAGAGCCGCGGCTAATCCTTAGACACCACAATCCAGCACGCGTCACATGCGCAAGTTGCATATATAACACGATGCAATGCAAGATACTGCCTGCATCTTATCTTACCTTTTCACAACCAAACACCCACAGTGGCCATCGCTGTGGACCTGGTCTGGTTGAGCCGGTAGTTTTGAGGTGTGGGTTCATGATGGGTCTTTGCTTTGCAATTTGGAAGGGAATTGCCTTCGTAGGGTTTTGATTTGGAATTTTAGAACTTGGCTGAAATGTTGTAGTTTTGGCTTTTAGTTTTGTGTTTTAAATTAGGGTAAAACGACACCGTTTTGATTGTTCAAGGTGTGCTTTTATTTTTCACTGAAATGACGTAATTTTGAGGCTAATTTGGCAAAAAAAAAAAACATGTTAGCACAATGATATGTCAGTTAAAGGCAGAAACTAACCAGAGGTGCGAATTGCTAACGGAACCAAACTTAACCTAGTAAAATCAAATATCTAAAACACTGGGGTGTAAATCCAAATAACCCAAAACTTTAGGGGTATAATTTGTAATTTATCCCAAAAAAACCATATTTAAAAACAATTTAGACTGAAGAAAACTTCTTTATGTTCCTTTATTTACTAACATTTGGGAGTTTATAAGGGAGCCAAGCTTAAGTGTAAATTTAAATTCAACTATATATATCAAGCTTATACATAATAACATGTTCATGAACAAGCTTGTGAGTTTGTTTCCTCAAAAAAAAAAAAAAAAAAAACTCATTAGTATCAAACTTGATTGAAATATATATAAAATATTATATGTTTTTACTGTATACATATATAAAATATATAAATATAAAGTTGATATTAAATTTTTTAATTTTGTAAATAATTTATTAAAATATAAAATTAATAATTTTAATTTATTAATAATATAAATAGTCCTTTTTGTTTATAAACGGACAAAATAGATTATATATTAGAAAGCAGATTAGTTAGGTTAAGGTAAAGTCTTTTGTTACTGAATAAGAGATATTTCCCTCACACAAAAAATCAATTAATATTTTATGTTGAACGGACGCTATAAGTTAAAATTATCTTAAAAAAAAAAATTATGCATCAAACAATTTTATAGCCCCGAGTTTACGGCCGGTTTGTTTAGTAGAGGGACCCGTAAGATTATGATTTTCTGCGTCTTCCACAATTCACGCACGCGTTAGAGAGACCCACAAGGCCATAATTTTCCAAGTCTCTGGTCAATGAATTGAAGAAACATCTGCATGTTGAAGACTTCTAAATTCTAATCACTTTGAAGCATATAATATCAATCTATGCCATCTTAATTCTCATCTCTTTCTATTGTTTAAATGTTTTATGTATATTTTATTTCGTCCTCATGCAATTAAAAGAGCAATGATTAAAGAATGCTAATGAGATTTCAAACAATTAATTCTTTAGAAAAGGAAGAAGAAGACCTAAACAAGAAATGCTCATTCCAAAAGGAAAAAGCCATCATGCAAAAAACAATACAAAGGATATTTGACTGGTAAAAATATTGAACAAATAATTATATCCTTACATTCACGGACCATTAACCATGATAAGAAATCTTTAATAGCATAAGAGCACCTTCGTGGATACTCAGATCGTTCAAGGAATCTTTGTGGAGTCAAAAATCTTATCCATGAACCATGATATTATAATTCATAATCTGGTACTGGTCTAGCTATTATGAGGGAATAAATCTTGTAATTCATATGTTAATGCGTATCTTTTTCTTCTTCTTCTTCTTCTTCTTGGTCAATTTTTAGATACATATTAAGAAAAGTGTATCTTATATAAATAAATTTTCAAATGGACTGGCATTCTTTTCTTTTAAATATTTGTTCAGAGGAAGAGGATATGGGACAAGCATATTCCCCATTGCTTATTTAATCTTGCAACTTTCAAGCACATTGTATTGACTATTCGATTTTGCGTTTACTCACAAGCCAAAACAAGGGGAAAATGATAGAAACAACTAATGTTGACAAGGATTGCAACAAATAGAACAGACCAAGATCGTTTTAGGAAATTGTATGAAGTTATAAGATGAAAAGCATTGTTCCAAGGGACTCAAGCACCCAACATTAAATAACAAAAAATAAAAAAATAAATAAAAAAGTATTTTATGAGACTATCTAATGAGATCTCTCTCACAATATGCATGAATCTCAGTATGAGTTCTATATACTATGAGAGGATGATTTCATGAGATCATTTCATGAGATACCCTCTACCACCATAGTAGGAAAATAGGCTAGATGATTTAATGAAAATGCAAAACCAAGGTATTTTCTTAAGCTTATGTGTTGAAAAGGTTTGCAAAAATATGGCTCCATATATATGCTCAACATTGTTTTAAGAATCATATATAAATATATAGGGTCCGTTTGGATACAACTTATTTTACTGAAAACTAAAAACTAAAAACACTGTAGCAAAATAATTTTTAAATGTGTGAATAGTGTCGTAGGACTCATTTTTAATATTTTTTTTTCTGAAAAAAGTAGTTGTGGGCCCCGTGAACAGTATATGAGTGGAAAAGTAAAAAATCACGGCTTAAAAAAAAAAAAAAAAAAAAAAAAAAAGAAGAAGGAAACGTGAAAACTCAAAACACAGACGCAGGATAATTCCTATCCAAACAAACACATAGTCGACACTCTCCCCCTTTTCTATTCTTTTTTATTTTTAATATTTTCTTTTTGTTTTGTCTCCTTATAGCATGTGAGGCTTTGTAATAAGTACGTTAAAATAATTAACATAATATTTTTCTAAATAAACATCTATCGTCAAAATTTCAAGAATTTTAAAATATAATTCCAATTTAAATTATATTACCAAAAGTGAAAAAAAAAAAAAGATTAAAATTATTTATTGTAATCATCATGATGAAAAATAGTGTTCCATGGAACCGTGAAGCATCCATCTAGCCAAGAGAAATAATGTTAGAGGATTAAATCTAAACGAAAACCCAATAGATTTATTTAAGCTTATGTGCTCCAAAAAGGTTCATGATCATCCTTTTTTTTTTTCTCTCAAATGATGGTTCTATTGTCACATTAGGTAGTACTAACACCACATTTGACCGTACTTTTCTCACATTTGGTTATACTTTAATTTTTTTTTTCTCACATTTGACGGGACCATCCTCATATTGTGCAATACTAACATCACATGTGACTATATTTTTGTTATATTTGGTGCTCCCCTTATTTCTTTATCACATTTGATAGTTCCATTATCACATTAGACCGTACATTTCTCACACTCGATGGTACTTTTGTCACATTCAATGGTTTCCTTTTTTTTTTTCTCATCAATTATCATAATACTCTCTGAAATTTAGAAAATGACTGAAATATCCTTTAAACCTAAAAAATGACAGAATCACCCTAAAACTCAAAAAAAAAAAAAAAAAAAAACCAAAATTACTATAAAACCCAAAAAATGACCGAAATAACCATGAAACTTAAAAAATGACCAAAATACCCATAGAACCAAAAAATAAAAAAATTGACCAACTGACGCTGAAACTTATTAAAAAAAAAAAGACCAAAATTACCATAAAACCTAAAAAATGACTGAAATAACAATGAAACCTAAAAAATGACCAAAATGCCCCTAGGACAAAAAAAAAGACCACATGACCTTGAAACTTAGAAATTGACAGAAATGATCTTGAAACCAAAAAAATGACTAAAATGACCTCGTAACCTAAAAAGTGATTGAAATACCCTTAGGACCTAAAAAATGACTTAAATATTTATAATCCACTTACTAAAATAAAATTTACAAAGGAAAAAAAGTGAAAAAAAAAAAATATATTACCCAGTATTTAATTTCTTGAAAGTAAAGAACCATACAAAAAGAAAAAGAAAAAAATAAAGATAAATTACTCCACAGTCTACACTTTAAATACTAATTACTATCTTAAATATTTATAATTCATTTAATAATATAAAATTTACAAATGAAAAAAAAAATTACCTAGTACTTGATTTTTTGAAAGTAAAGTACCATACAAAAAGAAAAAGAAAAAGAAATATAAAAATAAATCACTCCACAGTCCACACTTTAAACATTAATTACTATCTTAAATATTTATAATCCACTTAATAATATAAAATTTAAAAAAGAAAAAAAAAGTGAAAAAAAATTACCCAATACTTGATTTCTTGAAAATAAAGTACCATACAAGAAGAAAAAAAATAAATAAATAGATAAAATAAAAAAAGAGAGAGAAATCACTCCATAATCCATAATCTAAAATACTAATTATTATCTTAAATATTTATAATCCACTTAATAATATAAAATTTACAAAAGAAAAAAAAATGAAAAAAAAAATTACCTAGTACTTGATTTCTTGAAAGTAAAGTACCATACAAAAAAAAGAAAAGATAAATCACTCCATAGTCCACACTCTAAATAATAATTATTATCTTAAATATTTATAATCTACTTAATAATATAAAATTTACAAAAGAAAAAAAAATGAAAAAAAAATTACCCAGTACTTGATTTCTTGAAATTAAAATACCATACAAACAGAAAAAAAAAAAAAAAAAAAAAAGATAAAGATAAATCACTACACATTCCACACTCTAAATACTAATTACTGTCTAAAATATTTATAATTCACATAATAATATAAAATTTACTAAAGAAAAAAAATGTGGAAAAAAAATATTTACGCAGTACTTGATTTCTTGAAAGTAAAGTACCATATAAATAGAAAATGAAAGGAAAAAAAAAAAAGATAAAGATAAATCACTACACAGTTCACACACTAAATACTAATTACTATCTCAAATCTTTACAATCCACATAATAATATAAAATTTACAAAAGAAAAAAAAAGTGAAAAAAAAATTACTCAATACTTGAGTTTTTTAAAGCAAAGTACTATACAAAAAGAAAAAGAAAAAGAAAAGGATAAAGATAAATTACTCCATATTCCGCATTGTAAATACTAATTACTATCTTAAATATTTATGATCCACTTAATAATATAAAATTTACAAAAAAAAAAAAAAAAAACAAAAAAAAAAAAAACAAAATATATCCAATACTTGGTTTCTTGAAAGTAAAGTAGCATACAAAAAAAAAAAGAAAAAAAGATAAAGATAAAGATAAATCACTCCACAATCCACAATCTGAATACTACTACCTCCGTCCCAGTTTGTTTGTCCTCTATTCCATTTTAGGATGTTCCAAAATATTGTCCTGTTTCTAAAAATAAAAATTATTAGTTTACTAATGTTTCTAATATTATACCCCTACTTTATTTTCAAAACTATTTGAAAAGAAAACTAACTAATATTTTAAAAAATTAATTTAATTGGGGCACCTTTTTAGTTGCCTCATTAAGAATAACTCTTTTTATAAAAGCTGATGAATTTATTTAAGGGTAGTTTTGTAAACTTATACTCCCTCCGTCCCACTTTTTTTGTCCTCTATTCCATTTTGAGATGTCTCAAAATATTGTCCTGTTTCTAAAAATAAAAGTCATTAATTTACTAATGTTCCTATTATACCCCTATTAATTTACTAATTCAATTTTTTGATAAATTTTTTTAAGGGTAGTTTTGGAAATTTATACATTTTTAAAAGGTAAACAAGACAATAGATGATGTTCCCTTAAAAAGTTTGACTTTTTAAACAGGACAAACAAATTGGGACGGAGGGAGTAATTATTATCTCAAATATGGATAATTTTACTGTACACTTCCTTTTTTTTTAGGGGTACGGTACCCATTAGTAGGCAACTTGCTGTACCAGGTTACCAAAACATCACATTTGACGGTTTCATCCTTACATTGTGCAGTTCCAACATCACATGTGGCAGTTTTTTGTCACATTTAATAGTTTCCTTATTTTTTTTTCTCATATTTAACGATTCCATCCTTACATTGTGTAGTACCAACATCACATTTAACAGTACTTTTGTCACATTTAGTGGTCCCCTTGTTTTTTTTCTCTTACATTTGATGGTTCCATTCTCACATTGTACAATACCAACATTACATGTGACTGTACTTTTGTTACATTTAGTGGTTCTCTTATTTTGTTTCTCACATTTGATGGTTCTATTGTTTCATTAGGCAGTACTAATATCACATTTGACCTTACTTTTCTCACATTTGACCGAAATGGCACCGTAACCTAAAAAATTATTGAAATACGCTTAGAACCTAAAAATGACCGTAATGCCCCCCGAAACTTGAAAATTACTGAAATACCCCTAACACTTCAAAAATGACCGAAGGACTCTTGAAATCTGAAATTGACCAGAATACCCCCTGAAACCTCTATTTGCAAGACCAAAATGACAATAAAAATGTTATACAACCACTATATTTGCTTGATTTGAAACTCATTGATTTTAAAATTAATAGATTTTAAAAGCTTGATTTGAAATCAATGAATTTAAAAAGCCCTTGATTTTTAAATTCTTTGTTTGGGTCTTTTTATACAATGAAGGATTTGAAATTCTATTGTTTGGATACCTAAATTTGGATTTGGATTTAGATGTAAGATAAATAAAATAATTTTTCCAATTATTATTTTTCTTAAACTTTCTACCTTTTAATTTTAGTTACAATTTTTTAATAAATACATGAGGTAATGAAAAAGCCATTGATAATCCAATTAACAAGATAATGACTAAAAATCTATCATCTCAGCCAACTAAAAATTTTTTTTTGCCAACTATTGACCACTAAAATGTTCTATATCAACATAGAGAGAGAACCAAATGCATGAGTTTTTTCGCAACATTTAAAACTCAAACTAAATTTTTTTTTTCAAAGTTCTAATCGGCTAAAAAGTTCTATATCAAGAGAGACGATAAAGTATCCGATATATGTGTTTTTTACACAAAATTTGAAACATAGAGGCCATTGATACACCAATTGACAAGATAATGACTAAATATCAGCCATCATAGCCAACTAAAATGTCTTGCCAACTCTTTCCAACTAAAATTTTTAGAGAGAGTACCCAAAATACATGATTTTTTTTTTTTTTTTTAACATTCAAAATCTCAAACTAAAATTTTTTTTCGAAGTGGATCTTTTCTACTCTTTTTTCTTTGGCAAGGCTCAATTGCATAACTTATTGATACCAAATGTTGACGTGTTGTTGTGCAATAGAAGAATTCATCACTTTTCTCCTTCTTTAGTCATAATTTCAACTGCATCGTCCATATATTTTGCATCAATACCAGTAGCTCTATCCCTCTCACACAAGATCTCAATGTCCTCTAATTGTAGCAAGACTAACAACTGCTTTCGTCAAAATGGCTTTCAAAAGAGAAAATGTGAGCCATTGCTTTATGTTAGCATAAAGGTACTAGAGATTTTATGTAAAATGTGTGATGAGTAGTAATCAACAGCCATGTAGTGTTTACCAAATGCCAACCCTTACCAAGCTCATCTAGCCCTCACATATACTTCCTTTAACCTATACAAACTCATATAGACATTTTCATGCAGTACTTCAACCAAACAAAAATTTTCCGTTGACAAACAAAACAAATTGATTAGCAAGAGTTTCAACAAGACCAAACGTACCGCATCAAACATGTCACAATGAAGCTTGGTGACAAAGTCTCCATGGTCAAGCTCCTGAGCAACTCCATACGCAATATAAGTCTTGGGACCCATATCTGATTTTTTGGGCAACTAGAGAGCAATGTTTAAAATACCCTTGTGTGGATGTGTATATTCCTTAAATGATAAGCAACAGATAAACTCATTACCATGACATGGCAAGTGTTCAAATAAAGTAGATGGAGGCCAATCTTTTAGCTTCAGTATCAAGGGCCATGAACAACAATCAAATTGACCTTTTGTATTCCCAGTAAAAAAAACTGGCAGATGTTGATATTAGTCTGCGATTCATCATAATAATTAGTATCACAATGCAAAATTATCCAGGACTACTTGCATATCATTTTATTATGCGTGAGTAGACATGTGGAAAGTAAAAACACTTTAAACAAGAAGGGAAAAGTAAAAGGAAAAACAATGACAATAACTCCAAAAAAGAAAATTGGTCTTAACAATCACTAGCATGAATGAAGAACCACCATAAAGTGGTGGTCCTCCAATTTTTCATGGGGCTTTTTATTATATATTAATTTGAGACTAAAAGGCAAGGGATAAGAAGGCATTCATCTCCCTTTGAAATCAATTGGAAGGAGTACTGGTGTGCCGAGACTAGTGGGTGTTTTTTTTTTTGGGGTATTGGGAAACAATTTTCTTTCGTTTTTTTTTTCTCCAACTTGTTTCTTGATATGGAAGATCTAGTAGCCATTTGGGATAACTTGTCTTTGTCCGAAAATGAAAAATCTGGGTACACTATACGGGTGGACCATCGTACAGGGGAGTATATGTTGGCTGCCAAATTTCTTACTCCACGTTTCTTGATAATGGAGGCGGTGGCTAGAACATTCAAGCAGTTGTGGAGATCAACAAACGGCTTTAAGATCAGGCGTCTTGGAGATCACAAGTGTCTTTTTGTCTTTGACAACCTCCCTGATGTAGACCGTATCATCAAAAATCAGCCTTGGAGTTTCGACAAATACCTAGTTGTTATTCAAAGGTATGATGGTGAATCCTCGGTTCGTGAATTAATCTTTAACAAGGTTACGTTTTGGGTGCAGGTTCATGACATCCCATACAGGTACATGACGAAGCATATGGCTGAATGTTTGTGTGATATTATTGGTGAAGTACAAAAATCCTCTGGGGCAATTGATGATGATGGGGGTCAGTTCATGAGAGTTCGAGTTACTCTTGATATAAACTTACCGCTATGTCGGGGCCGTGTTATTACCCTTGAAGGAGGGGGCAAGTCTTGGGTTTCTTTCAAGTATGAATGCCTTCCGAATCTGTGTTACTAGTGTGGTGGTCTAAGCCATGATGAAAAAAACTGTGACTTATGGATTAACAACAAGGGTACTCTCAAGGTCGAAAATCAACAATTTGGGCCATGTTTAAGAGCCGCTCCGTACACCTCTGCTGGGAAAGACGTTATCTACGTTCCGGGTATTATGAGAACCGGTTCTCGAAGCCGGATAATCTGTCACAGTGTCCGGTGGATGTAGCGGCTATGGAGGTGGGAGTAAATGCAGAGGCGCCAGTGGAGCATTCAGTTAAGGGAAAGGCGTAAGTTGAGGAGCTAGTTAATGCAGTATCCGTTTCGAATTCAAATTCTCCTGCTGGAATGGAAGGAGTAACGCACGATAAACTTAATAAATCTACTCCTAAATATTCGGAGGCAGTATCCCAGCCAATTATGGAAATTCCAACGGATCAGAAACAGAGTAATGACAGGGATTTATTTTCGGAAACACTTAAGGAGATTGATTCAGAAATCTTCAAATTTGATTCCCCTAGCCACGTCGATGTAGTAAACAATTCTCCATGCAACCTTTCTGTTCGTACTGCTCCATGACCTATGCCCGAAGCACGTGACTCACTTAAGCAGCCCATCTCCTTCCAATTACAGAACTCTATGCTGATTGAAGTCCCTGTCTTGACCGATGTCTCTGTTCCACATTCAGGTACCTGGAAAAGATTTCCTCGCCCACATCATGAGGCTGCTTCTTCGCAAGTCACACACTCATCCTCAAAACGACCCTTTTCTCTACTCCATGAATCACATGAGTTACCTAACAAAAAACGTTTGGTTTCTCAAGCGAAGTCAAGAAGTATTACTCTATTGGCAGAGACTGATATTCAGTCCTGCCAGGAGCCATGAGTGTCCTAGTTTGGAATTATGGGCTTGGGAACCCACAGACAATTCGAGAGCTCGGGAATTTAGTCCGGGCACAAGATCCTGCGGTTGTGTTCTTGGCCGAGACATGGCTGGCGGAAGATAGGCTAAAGTTTCTTTTGCGGAATTTTGTCTATGATCAAAAGTTTGTTGTTTCAAAAATAAGTTAGGGGGGCGGTCTTGCTCTTCTGTGGAGGTCTGATATTGATGTTAATGTAGTGTCTTCTTCACTAAATCACATTGATGCTGAGATTAATTCAGGTAAGGAAAATTCTTGGAGATTTACGGGTTTCTACGGTAATCCCGAGACCCACAAGCACCATGATTCTTGGGCTATCCTAAAAAATCTGAACCGAAATTCTTCTTTGCCTTGGCTTTGTGCAGGTGATTTTAATGAGATTTTAAGGTCTCATGAAAAGAAAGGTGGTAGAGCAAGACCGGAGGTGCAGATGCGGGATTTCCGTGAAACATTAGATGAATATGGTTTTGCCGACTTGGGTTTTAGTGGTCAAAAATTCACTTGGTGTAAAAGGTTGGCAGGTGGTGTTATGGTTTGGGAGCGCCTTGATAGGGCCGTGGCTAATCAAGAATGGATTTCTATGTTTCCAAGATACTCAGTAACTCATCTTGACTCGGTCTTCTCGGACCATAAACCCTTAAGTATTCATATGGAGGGGTTTCAAATCCGAAATCAAAGACCGTGGAGGTTTGAACAAGTTTGGTTGAATGATGAGGCGTGTCGTTCTACGGTGGAAGCCGCTTGGGAGAGCCCTTTTTTCTCTTCCAATCCGATGTCAGTGGTTGAGGCTAACGTGAAAAATTGTCAGAGGCATTTTAAAAAAATGGAGTAAGGAATCTTTTGGTAATATATCTCGGGCTCTTGTGGAGAAAAAAAATCAAATCAAAGTGGCGGAAGGGGAGGCGGTGAGAAGTG
This sequence comes from Quercus lobata, assembly GCF_001633185.2. NCBI lineage: Eukaryota > Viridiplantae > Streptophyta > Magnoliopsida > Fagales > Fagaceae > Quercus > Quercus lobata. The sequence goes on from NC_044913.1 coordinate 8,717,804, forward strand.
GAAATGGGGACCGGCTACATGTCCTGAAGGTTGAATTAAGAGAACTTCTTATTAAGGAAGAAAAGCTTTGGCAGCAATGTTCTAAGTTGCATTGGCTCAAAGAAGGGGATCAAAACACACGTTACTTTCATGGCAAAGCTTCCAAGAGGTATAGGAAAAATTGCATCAAACGCCTAAGAAACCAAAATGGGGAGTGGGTTGATGGGGAGGACCAAATTGCTCAATTATTTATTGACTATTATAGTGAGCTTTTCACAACTTCAAATCCGTCTCAATTGGCGGAGGTGTTGGAGAATATTCCGCAGGTTGTCTCAGATTCTATGAATGCGGATTTGGTGAAACCTTTTGTTAAGCAAGAGGTGGATGTGGTGCTTAAGCAGATGGCACCTCTGAAAGCGCCAGGCCTGGATGGCATGCCCCCCATCTTCTATCAACACTATTGGGACTCCAATGGTGATGATGTGTCTTGTGCTGTTCTTTCCTGCCTCAATTCAGGTTCTATCCCAACTAGTCTTAATCATACTCATATCACCCTTATCTCCAAAATAAAAAATCCCGAAAGTGTTTCTGATTTTAGGCCTATATCTTTATGTAACATTTTGTATAAGCTAATTTCTAAGGTGTTGGCTAACCGTTTGAAAACTCTGTTGCCATATGTTGTATCAGAATCCCAGAGTGCCCTTCAATCCGATAAGGCTATCTCGGATAATATTTTGGTAGCTTTTGAAACGTTACATCATATGAAGATCAAAAAAACGGGGAAGAAGGGGTTTATGGCTATGAAATTGGATATGAGTAAGGCTTACGATAGGGTTGAGTGGATTTTTTTGGAGAATTTGATGCGGAAGTTGGGTTTCCATGAGAGATGGGTTGATATGGTTATGGCTACAATCAAATCCGTTTCTTACTCTTTTTTGATCAATGGGTTCCCTCGAGGTTTCATTAAGCCTACTAGAGGGATTCGTCAAGGCGACCCCCTATCCCCTTATCTTTTCTTGTTGTGCTCGGAAGGATTAAATGGGCTGCTCAATAAAGCCATGGCTAGGGGTGATTTAAGGGGCTTCTTGCTTTGTAAGAATGGTCCACAAATCTCACACCTATTCTTTGCCGATGATAGCTTGATTTTTTGTCGGGCAAGGATGGGTGATGTGCAAGCAATTCAATTGGCGTTAACCCTATATGAGAGAGCATCCGGGCAAAAAATAAATGGTTCAAAAACAAATCTTTTTTTTGGTAAATCTGTCCTTGAGAGCACCAAAATAGATTTGATGAATTACCTAGGTGTTCCGGAGACTAAGGAGTATGAAAAGTACCTAGGGTTGCCGGCTATGGTGGGTAGAAAGAAAAAGGAGAGTTTTATCTATATAAAGGAGAGGATTTGGGGGAAACTTCAAGGGTGGAAGGAGAAACTTTTGTCACAAGCTGGTAGGGAGGTGTTATTGAAAGCTATTGTGCAAGCAATTCCATCTTTTGCCATGAGTTGTTTTCTATTACCGGTGAACCTTTGCCATGAGATTGAGGTTATGATAAAAAAAAAAAATTTGGGGTCAACGTGGAGAGAGAAGAAAGATCCATTGGAAAAATTGGGAGTCTTTGTGTATGCCAAAAAATGAAGGCGGAATGGGTTTTAAGGAGCTTAGGAAGTTCAACGAAGCCATGTTAGCTAAACAAGTTTGGCGGCTGGTTCATGACAAAAAATCTCTCTTTTATCGGGTTTTTAAGGCAAAGTTTTTCCCTTCGGGTGATATTTTTTCAGCTCATGTCAAAACGGGGTCCTATGCTTGGCGGAGTATCCTCAAGGCTCGATACATAATTGCTGAAGGTGCTAGATATAGGGTGGGGAATGGCCAATCTATCCGGATTTATCAAGATTGCTAGCTGCCTGGTGATGGGTCAGGCAAGGTGATCTCTCCCCCCTTTTTGTTACCTGCTGATGCGAGAGTTGCAGATATTATTGACGCTGATTCGGGCTAGTGGAATGTGTATTTGTTGGAAAGAGCTTTTCTGCCGTTTGAGGCACAAAAAATAAAATCCATCCCTCTTTGTCTCATCCCACAAGAAGACATTTTGATTTGGCCAAAAACTAAGGATGGCCAGTATTCGGTGAAGCTTGGGTACCAATTGTTGTGTGCCAAGGAGCTCTCTGGTTCAGCGTCAGGATCATCCAATGAGGTGAACCGGAGGATGTGGTTTGGTTTATGGAGACTGAAGGTGCCCAGCAAAGTCAAGACTTTTGCTTGGTGGGCTTGTTCTGAGTCCCTTCCCACGATGGTAAATTTGGCTAGGCGAAGGGTGGTGCTCTCAAGCAGCTGCACGGGTTGTAACAGAGGGCCTGAGACAGTGATTCATGCTCTATGGGGGTGTGAGAAGGTGAAGGGGGCCTGGGGTACTAACTTTGATGAGTTGCGGAGTGCAACGAATCAAAATTTATTTTTTGTTGATCTTTTCAGGTTGGTGCTGCAGAATCCACGTGGAGCTGAAGGTTTTATCATGATCTGTTGGTCTATCTGGAATCGGCGCAACAAAATTAGAGTTAATGAGGTCGTTGCTCCCCTTGAGAAGATCCCGGAGTTGGCACAGAAGCAGCTAACGGATTTCCAGCAACTGTGTGCAAAACCAGAATCAAAAACATTGGCGCGGAAAGTCATTTGGAAGCCTCCCGATGCAGCTCTGTTGAAAACTAATTTCGACGGTGCAGTTTTTGACGATCTGGGAGCTGCCGGAATTGGTGTGGTGGTGTGTAATTCTCTGGGTGAGGTCTTGGCTGCACTATCTGAAATTATCCCTCTGCCTTCATCCATCGTTGCTCTGGAAACTATTGCAGCAAGGCAGGCTGCCCTGTTTGTCCGTGAGCTTGGTTTCAGTGGCACTATTTTTGAAGGGGATTCGGAAGAGTCTATTTCAGCTATTAAGAAGCAAAGTTTTCAGCACTTAGTTGTGGGTCATTTAGTTCAAGACATTATGTCTTCAGTCAGTATGTTCCAATACTATTCTTTCTCTCATACGCGTCGGCATGGCAATGTTTTAGCACATGCGTTGGCTAGACGAGCAAGATTGTTTTTTCCTACTTTAGTTTGGATGAATTCCGTTCCAGCGGATATTTATCGTTTTTTTGTATCTGACATTCCAGTAATAAAATAATTTTTTTCGGCCTGGTCGAGCAGGCCTGATTCTCAACAAAAAAAAAAAAAAAAAAAAAAAAATCTCTATTCCTATTTCTTCCAGATTGAAAAGCTATTATTAGTGGTTATCAAAGGTTGGGAATTGAATTACTGTGTTCATAACTAAAAGGAACCTTCCTGAGAATAAAATAAATTGAAAATTCCTAGAAAGAAAAACTTTTTTTTCAAGAATTTTCAAACAGTCTCACTAAAAACTGATAAAGCACAATAGATCAAACACAAACTTCTGATGGGAATATGTACGAAATTCCTAGACCCGTGAGATGGAAAATAGAGAAAAAATATACGCCAAAGAAAAATAATTATACGTAAGACAGTATTTACGTGGTTCGGCAATTTGCCTACATCTACGGAATTGCATGGATTTCACTATTCTCAAGGAAAAATACAGAGTGCGGTAGTATAATTTTCTTTCTAAAAAACAACATCAAAACCCTAATCTCCAAAACAATAGTTTTTATATCCTACACACAGGATTCACAATGGGCTACAAAAAGGGGCCAAATTTTTTTTTCTCATATTAATTCTCATCTCTTTCTATTGTTTAAATGTTTTATGTATTCTTTTTGGTCTTCATGCAATTAAAAAATCAATGATTAAAGAATGCTAATGAGATTTCAAACAATTAATTCTTTAGAAAAGGAAGAAGAAGAGCTAAACAAGAAATGCTCAAACAATTTTGTATAAAATTACTCCTAAAAAAAACTAATTATGCATCAAACAATTTTGTAGCCCCCAATTTACGCTGGTTTGTTTAGTAGAGGGACCCGTATGATCATGATTTTCAATGTCTTCCACAATTCACGCTCGCGTTAGCTAGAGAGACCCACAAGGCCATAATTTTCCAAGTCAATTAAAAAATCAATGATTAAAGAATGCAATTAAAAAATCAATGTTTAATGCTAATGAGATTTCAAACAATTAATTCTTTAGAAAAGGAAGAAGAAGACCTAAACAAGAAATGCTCATTCCAAAAGGAAAAAGTCATCATGCAAAAAACAATACAAATTAAAGGATATTTGACTGGTAAAAATCTTGAACAAATAATTATATCCTTCCATTCATGGACCATTAACCATGATAAGAAATCTTTAATAGCATAAGAGCACCTTCGTGGATACTCATATCGTTCAAGGACTCTTTGTGGAGTCAAAAATCTTATCCACGACCATGATATTATAATTCATAATCTGGTAGTGGTCTAGATATTATGAGGGAATAAATCTTGTAATTCATATGTTAATGCGTATCTTTTTCTTCTTCTTCTTGGTCAATTTTTAGATACATATTAAAAAAAATGTATCTTATATAAGTAAAATTTCAAATGGACTGCCATTCTTTTCTCTTAAATATTTGTTCAGAGGATATGCGACAAGCATATTCCCCATTGCTTATTTGATCTTGCAACTTTCAAGGACAAAATGGCCTTATGCCCATTTTACCCAAATTATATAGCCTTTTGCCTTCCTTCCCAAACTAATTAGGAAAATGCCCATCTTTTGTAACTTGATTTTCTCAAAATCGAGTTAAAAAAAAAAAAAAATCTGGAGCCTTATAGTGACGTTTTATGCCCCCCTTCCCAAACTAATTAGGGAAACGCCTCTCTTTTGTAACTTGATTTTCTTAAAATCGAGTTAAAAAAAAATAAAAAAAATAATCTGAAGCCTTATAGTGACGTTTTATGCCTCCCTCCCCAAACTAATTAGGGAAATGCCTTTCTTTTGTAACTTGATTTTCTCAAAATCGAGTTAAAAAAAAATAATAATAATCTGGAGCCTTATAGTGACGTTTTAAAGACCTATAGTGACGTTTTGTAACTCGATTTCATGGAGCTCGATTTACAAAACGTCACTATAGGTCCTTAAAAACGTTACTATAGGGTTTAACTCGATTTTGAGAAAATCGAGTTTTAAAAGAGGGACATTTTCTTAATTAGTTTGGAAAGGAGGACATAAGGCTATATAATTTGGGTGAAAATGGCATAAGGCAATTTTGTCTCAACTTTCAAACACATTGCATTGACTATTCGGTTTTGCGTTTACTCACAAGTCAAGACAATGGGAAAATGATAGAAACAACTAATGTTGAAATGAATTGCAACAAAAAGAATAGACCAAGATTGTTTTAAGAAATTTTAAGAAGTTATAAGATGAAAAGCATTGTTCCAGGGGACTCAAGCACCCAACATTAATTCATTAAATAAATAAATAAATAAATAACAATAAAAAAGTATTTTATGAGACTATCTAACGAGATCTCCCTCACAACATGCATGAATCTCACATGTGTAGGTTCCGTATATTATGAGAGGATGATTTCATGAGATCATTTCATGAGATACCCTCTCCCACCATAGTAGGAAAATAGATTAGATGATTAAATGAAAATGCAAAACCAAAGTATTTTCTTAAGCTTATGTGTTGATAAGGTTTGCAAAAATATGGCTTCATATACCCAACATTGTTTTAAGAATCATATATAAATATATAGTCGATACTCTCCATCTTTTCTATCCTTTTTTATTTTTAATATTTTCCTTTTGTTTTGTCTCCTTATAGCATGCGAGGCTTTGTAAGTACATTAAAATAATTAACATAATATTTTTTTAAACGAACCTCTAACGTCAAAGTTTCAAGAATTTTAAAATATAATTCCCAGTTTAAATTACATTACCAAAAGTGCAAAAAAGATTAAAATTATTTATTGTAATCATCGTGATGAAAAATAGTGTTCCATGGGACCGTGAAGCATATCCATCTAGCAATATAAGGAGAAATAATGTTAGATGATTAAATCTAAATGAAAACTCAATGGATTTATTTAAGCTTACGTGTTTGAAAAAGGTTCACGAACACCCTCCATTTCACGGTGAATATTTTATAGAGAATGTTACGTAAAATTACATGAACCATCAAAAGGAGGGAATTTTTTTTTTTTTTTGTGTGTTCTGTGCATCATTACATGCATGACAAATAATAAAGTACGGAGCAGACAAATGAATCAAATGTGTCCAGTAGTGTACTTGCTATGATCAAACAATTTTTACGAGAAAAGATCGTTCAAACATTTTTACATGAAAAGGCAAAGTCCTGATTTTTCATTTTGTGGGGCCAAACCGCCATAGCCAATCCTTGGATTAGAATTTAAAGCGAAATAGAGAAATTCCTAGTAGTAACAATTCCGAGTGCCTATAGCGTTTCGTTAGTTTTTGAATGAAATTCCTAGAGACAAAGTAGTAAGTAGTAACAACTATTAAAAAAACTTGAAGCCAGCAGTATATAATTTGGTTCCTCTCATTGTCTCTCCATAGCCTTAACTCAACCAACCCCTCTTCCTTTGTATACTTTCTTCCCTCTCTTTCCACTTTTGTAGCATAGCTGTAATGCCTCTAAATCCATGGATCACCCTCTTCTCCTTCTTAACAATCATCCTTCCCCTCTTGAATCCTTTTGTAGCTTTCGCAGTTAATCCACAAGGCGAAGCTCTTCTTTCATGGAAACAAAGCCTCAATGGACCCACTGAGGCCTGGTCTAATTGGAACCCAATAGATGGAACTCCATGTGGGTGGTTTGGAATTACTTGCAACATCAACAAGGAGGTCGTCGAATTGGAATTAAGGCACTTGAGTTTATATGGTACAGTTCCAACAAATCTCACTTCATTGGTTTCTTTAACCAAGATTGTACTTTCTGATACAAACCTCACGGGTTCAATCCCAAAAGAGATTTCTACACTACATGAACTGAATTACTTGGACTTGAGTGATAATGCGTTAACTGGTGAAATCCCATCTGAGATTTGCAACTTGCTTAAGCTCCAAGAAATCCACCTCAACTTCAACCAGCTAGAAGGCTTGATTCCGGCTCAAATCGGCAACCTCACAAGCTTGAAATGGCTGATTCTTTATGAAAACCAGCTCAATGGAGAAATACCCAATACCATAGGCAACTTGAAGAACCTCCAGGTGATAAGAGCCGGTGGGAACAAGAATATCAGAGGCCTTATACCCCGAGAAATCGGGAATTGCACCGAGTTGACCATTTTAGGCCTAACCGAAACATGTGTCTCGGGTTTCCTTCCTCCGAGTCTTGGTCTCCTCAAGAAGCTTGAAACCATATACATTAGTAAAACTCTCCTCTCCGGCCAAATCCCACCTGAAATCGGCAACTGTACCGCTCTCCAAAACATCACCCTCTATCAAAACTCGCTCATCGGTTCAATACCGAAAAGTCTTGGAAACCTTAAAAATCTCCAAAAGCTTTTTCTCTGGAACAACAGCTTGGTGGGTACTATTCCATCAGAGCTTGGGAATTGCAAGAAGTTAACAGTTCTCCATCTTTCGGGGAACTCATTAACCGGAAACATTCCTCAAAGTTTCGGAAACTTATCGGCTTTGCAAAACCTCACACTCCACATGAATCAAATATCGGGCAAAATTCCTGCAGAATTTGAAAACTGTAAGGAGCTCACTTGGATCAACTTAGGCAACAACAGTATCGCCGGTACGATACCATCCGAAATCGGAAAACTTACAAAACTTCAGTTACTTTTCTTGTATGAAAACGAGTTGGTGGGACCCATTCCATCATCAATTTCCAAATGTCAGAATCTCCAAATTCTTGATTTGGCTTCTAATGGTTTGACTGGGAATAGTCTCCAAGGAATCTTTCAGTTAAAGAAACTGAAGACAATCGATCTTTCCTCTAACAATTTATCGGGTGAAATACTGGAAAATATTGGAAACTGTTCGTCTCTAATTTGGTTCAGAGTTGGAGATAACAAGCTTACAGGGCCAATACCGAGAGAGATTGGGAACTTGGAAAATCTAGATATCTTGGATCTCAATTTGAATCGAATTTCGGGAAATGTACCTGCCGAGATTTTTTGCTGCCGAAACTTGGAGTATCTCAATTTGCATTCTAATTTGATCATTGGAAAGCTTCCAGGTGAGTTAAGTAGCCTTGTTTTATTGCAGTATGTTGATTTTTCGAATAATTCGATTGAAGGTACTTGGCCACTTTCGTTTCTACCACTGCACATTGTTTTCTTTTCAATCTCAAGGAACAATTTAAGTGGAGAGATCCCTTCCTCGATTTGTAATCTCAATTTTGTTAACTACCTTGATTTCTCTCATAACCATTTTAGTATGATTCCTCCATGCTTGGGAAATATGAGTGATCTCATAAATTTGGGACTACAAAATAACAATCTTCATGACACCATCCCAAAATTTATAAAGTGCAGTAACTTAAGAGTCTTAAACTTGCCAACAATCAATTAGAAGGGCCATTGCCACGTTCATTGGTCAATTGCAAGAAATTAGAAATTCTAGACGTCGCTAACAACAAGCTTAACGACACATTCCCTCATTGGTTGGTAAATCTTCCAGAGTTGCGGGTTCTCTTATTGCGATCAAACAACTTTCATGGTTCTATAGGCAATCACAAGACTAAATTCTTATTTCCTAATTTGAGAATTATAGACCTCTCTCACAATATGTTCCATGGTCATTTGCCATCAAATCTTTTCAAATATTTATCAACCATGATGAATGGGAACATGGATCATGATGGATTGCAATATATGGGTGATGATTATTATTTTGTTTTCAGAAGAGAGATGGATTATGCTAATTATTATATGGGTGATGATTATGATTCTGTAACAATTGATGTTACAATTGATATTAAAGGGAATTATATTGACATGGAGAAAATACTAACTCTATTGAAAACTATTGATTTTTCCAATAATAGTTTCAAAGGAGAAATTCCAAAAGTAATTGGAAAGCTTGGATTACTCAAAGGGCTAAATTTTTCTCACAATAATCTTATGGGTCATATACCTATATTATTCAGAAATTTAACTAATCTTGAATGGTTAGATCTCTCCTCAAACAAGCTCATAGGCAACATTCCTATACAATTGACAGATCTTACATCATTGGAAATTTTAAATCTCTCCAAAAACCATCTTGTGGGATTGATACCTCAAGGTAAACAATTCAATACATTTACAAATGCTTCTTACAGTGAAAACTTGGGTTTATGTGGATTTCCATTGACAAAAACTTGTGGCAATGATGAGGGACAACAACCACCACCATCACCAACCATCCAAGAAGATGATGTTGGGTTTGCAAATGGATTTAATTGGAAAGTTGTATTGTTGGGGTAGGGATGTGGTTTCATGTTCGGATTAGGTATGGGATATCTTGTGTTCTCAAGTGAAAAACCAAAATATCTCTTGACTATTATTTATGGAGAACGGCGCAACAAGGTGCGAAGATCCAAGAAGAATGCTCATGGAAGAATTAGTTGAAGCAGAATTTTGCAAATACAAATAATGATTTCAGGTATTTATTTATGTACTATTATATTAGAAAATACAATTTTTTTATTGAATCATATTAGAGAATACTTTACTTCATAATTTTGGTTCTTAAAAAAATGTCCTATTAAATTGTAAATATGAATTTTCAGTTTTAATTTATTTTCTACCAATCAGAAATACCTTTTTTGTGTCAATGTTGAGGCTATTACCATATTTTATTTTATTTGTTATTATTATTATTTTAAGGGGCAACTCCTCTACCTTGCTAGTTGAAGTGCCAAATAATCGGGGACAAATTCTAAAACTACACTTAAAAAAAATTATTATTATTACTTCCTTGTGAATATTACCTACATTTTGCAGAACAAAGAAGATGTTGTTGGTTGGATCGCTTGAAGAGTGGAGTTAATTTTATAGTACAAAGTAAGATGTTTTAATTATGCATGTTTTTATTCAATTATGTTTCTCCTAGAGTTTTTTTTTTTTTTTTTTTTCCACCAAATGTGTTGAAATAAAACTTTATTTTGATATAACTAAGTTGTGATGCATTTTGTTTCTGCTTTTATTTTTTCTCTTTGTCTAGTTGGTAGATTATTTGTTGTTATTTTGAACTATTTGTTTGACCCTCATGGGTTACTTGAGTGATGAGCTCATTGATCTAGGGTTTGCAATAAATTTGAAGGTCCTACTCTTAATCTATGTCATTATCTATTCATGGGGTTTTGGGGGTATTTCATAAAAAAAAGTGGAATAATTTGGTCAGATATTAAGATAACACTTCCTTATATCAAACAAACAAACAAATATTTCTAGCTGGACTGCTGTAGCAGCATTTAGTTTTGTACTCTAATTCCTACTTAAAATGATCATCAACTAAAGAATTAAAAAGAATAATAATTTTATTTGCATTAGCAAATTTCATTAGAAATATTCAATGCAGACAAGAGTGGAATTTAAATTTAAGTCCTTATGATAGCTGTTGACTTATTGAGTTTTCTCTTCTTTGTATACCATCTAATTCTTCAAAAAGAATAGTTTGTTATGATTAAATACATTTTCATATATTTAAAAGTATATATATCTTTGGGACCTAATGTAAAGCACATTTTCCAGGGAAGAAACAATATAGAAAATGCACCTAGTACTTTCAGGAATAAGGATTGACACTTATATGGTTAAAACACACATTGTTTAATCTATCATTCGTAGGGAAATTAGAGCAATTATATTATTAAGGTCTGTCAAATGTGTACAAGTTGCTTATTTCTTGACTAAGGCAAATTATTATGTGGATTTTCAGGGGTAACTCATACAACCTAGCAAGATTCAATTTGGCCATTTTTTTCCCTACTTTTTTTTAAGGAGTGTTCTCTATTGATATTAAGCTATGAAAGGATTACAAAGTAAGCAACACACTTCAACAAAACACAAATAATAATTTACCCCAAGATATGATGAAACTACAAAGACCAGTAGTCTCACATATTTCTTTAAGAAATCCACCAAAACTTTTAAATATCTTTTTCTTTTTAATTCAGCATCTATTTTTTTTTTCTTTGGGTATTAATTCCTGATCAAATTATCTAAAGATAAACACTCTACCACAATTTTTACACATGCGTCACCCATGCATTTGTCAACCATTAGCTTACAACAAAATTAGGGGGATTAATACATAACAAAAGCCTCCCTACTATTAATTATTGTTTTAGTTAGAATATTAGCATATATATATATATATATATAGTAGTTTCTTTCCCAATGAGCATGTTGGGGATGGGCTTCCTAGAAATGTTGGATCAGTAGAAGCTTGTAGTAAAAAATCAGAGTGCTAGAAGGACGACAATTAAAACACCAATTAGCTCCTCTTCCTAGCTTTTCTGCGAAAACTAATATGAGGCATACATGTGAATGACCAAATGATTTGCCATAAAATAGGTTAGACAATTTGGAAGAAAATTGTTTGGTTTCATCTATAGCCTATACAATGAGAAGCAATTCTCTCAGTTTTCTTTCTATATGGCAAAAATTTATTAATTGATTTTGTGAAGGACGACAAACTTTTCCTCCAATTCGAAGGAATTTCTCTCAAAACAACTACATGAAATTCACAAATCCATATCACATGATCTCATTTATTAACGATACGGCTACTAAATTGGTCATATTAACTATCAGTTAGTGACTGAAAGTCATGAATCATGTGATTGACAAGATAGTTTTGTAAATTAACAAATAACAATTTAGAGGAAATTCAAAATAGAGAGTGGTTTTACACTTCTACTACTACAGACTATTCCATAACTTTTTGTCACAATTCTATCGTAGTAAATTGTGAGTAGTTATTTATTACTTACACGTGGATTCATCATTTTTTTTTTTTTTTCATCATTCACATTTTACCACATTACAATTGTGACAAAAAAAAGTTGTGTAAGTGCTGGAGGTTTTCATCAAAATCGTTCTAAGAAACTCTTGGACCTGCAGCAAAAGCTGCAAAACCAAGCTGAGTGGCCTAAGTTGGGCAATGAGCTGCTTGAGCAAGACTTAAAAGAACGACAAGCATTGTGAGCAGATATTGAGATGAGGCCAACTGGGCTAAGCATTTGCTAAGCTTTGATGCTTCTGGCCTGTACTTTTATAGGCTTTCTGCCTCTAGTACTATGCCTGTTTCGGCAAGCTAGTTTCTTAATTCAATTTCCTTTTAACCAGAAATAAGAGATGAGCCCAATTAGTTCAATGATTTGGTGAGCCCATTACTCGGAACAAGCATTAAAGGGGTGGGCAGTGGGCCCATTACTTGAGTGGAACTTAATGGTTTATTTTTACCCTTTTCTTATTGGGTTAGATCATTTTAATCCGCACTTCTTATACCATACGGATTTTGAGGAAACCAGATTCTACTAGTATAAGAACATTCAAAAAATAAATAATCTTTTATTTAACTTTGGTAAAGTTTTTAAGACGTTCTGTAAGTGTGAAATACTATTTTATTTATTAATAAAAAAAATCTAAGATTTCAATTTATTTCTATAGAAAACACAGGATGAACCCACCATAACCCCATTTAACCAACCAATCTTTAGTTGTTAGCCTAATTTCATTCCAAGCTGAGGATCTGATAAATCTCCCAAATTTTGAGAGCAACCACTGTACAAAATTTGCTAAGTCAAGTTGTGATAACCAAACTAAAAATTCACCACTACCTCGGATCTAGTTGGAGGGCAGAAATAGTAACCTTGTTTTAGAATACTAGAAAATTTGGCATTTACATTACTTTGAGCTTCAAGAACTATCTAGTGACCAAATCTACGCAATAATGTACCTTCAGGGTGCCAATTATCATGCCTAAAAAATGTCTTACCACTACTACAAATGGAATGTTTGATCCAAAGACGAGCTATTTCCCTAATAAGCTTCGAAATTTGACTCCAACCCCATGAGCAATTTTGAGGAATTTTAACAATCCAAGAACTTCAATTGAATTGCTATTATCCCTTTCTATTTTATAAGGATGGTTTTGAGATTATATGACTGAATATTCAATTGGCTAGTATTTATATCATTGTAGATCCGAGTAAGAGTGTTCATTCATCAAACCAACCCGACACTTCATGTTGGTTTTTTCATGAGTTGATGGTTTTATTTTAGGTTGGATATTTTTTTCCTTTTTTTGGTGTGGGGAGGGGGGGGGGGGGGGGGTGTGGGAGGAGAGGAACTTGGATCAGATTTAGGTTGACAAACTTTTCAATAAGATCATCCTGAACTATCCCGTATTATGTATAGTATATGTATTTTATTTGTTAGTTTGATTTATGTTGGATTTTAAGACTTTGCATAATATTGTTAGTTTTATTTATTTTAATTAGTTTTAAAAGAGATAGAATATTATGCCTAATTGTGTAAATTAAAACAAATAAATGGGTTTAAATAGTAGTTGAATAGAAGCTTTTTCCTTAAGTGACAAAATGGCTCCTACATGATGATGTAACTTAATTTGAGTTGGATTGGTTTTTAGAACTAACATGGGTTGAGTTGGGTTGGAGATTTCCCAATCTAAAGGTCGTGCTATGATCTGCACTCTTCATAGTCTAGGTTGAATAAGAGATTATTACAAGAACAAGAGAGAAAGTTGAATTTAATTAGCTTACAACAAAGTGAAGGAGTGGGGGGGGAGAGAACTTAAATCCAAGTTCTATTTAGTGGTTAACATAGCTGAAACACAAGACTCTTGGGGAGGTACTGTCACTCAATTAGTGTTTAAATTATAAGAAAAATTCTAGGGTTAGTTTAAAATACAAGTTACAAGCCTAAGTATCCGTTTGGATACCGATTATCACGTGTTTGCGTCTGCGTGTTTTTTTTTTTTTAAGCACGTTTTGTGACTGTGGTGCTTTTCCAGTGGGTCCTGTGCACTATTTACGGGATCACAAACCTCTTTTTTCAACAAAATTTTCATTAAAAATGGGTTCCACAGCATTATTCACATATTTAAAAATTATTTTGCTTTAGTATTTTCAATTTTTAGCAAAATAAGCGATATTTAAACACACCTTAAAACAGAAAGGAACAATACACGTGCTAAAAAAAAATTACAAAGCTACTTTAATGGTTAGCAAGCAGCAAAAAGTGTTTTTGGTTCAAAATTTTTATTTAAAAGCATCTCAGTTAATGTTGTGAAGTAAATGATTAAAAAGCTAGTCATCTCTCATTCATGGCTAACATCACATTGTTAATTATAAGTTTGCATCTCTCTTCAAATGTTCTTGAGAAGTTTCTCAAAGAGCCTATTCTCAAGGTGGCATTATTGCCCCCTTTATGTGAGCAAATGATTTTGAATCATCTTGCACGTTTAGTCTTAAAGAAGGAAAGCAAGAATTAACAATATTATGTGTCTTAGAGTTTAGCCACATTAAAATTTGTAAATCACATACTTTGGAGCCGAAAGAAGAAAAGCTAGTTAGGCCATTACCCTTGAAAGAAGGGAAGAGTACCACCCACAAAGGAAAAGCACAAATAGAAAACACAAAAGAGATGGCCAACCAAGAAGGAAAGAATAGTTTTCACAAAGTGATTATATGTGTGAGATTAAATATTATATGAAATACACTAAACAAATAGATGATGTACTACAATTGTATAATTGGCATATGTAATAGTTGTGACTTGTGAGGTTGCCCACACGTGTTGTGGAGCCAAATGGGCCATGCAATGCTTGGAAATATAATTCATAGTCAAAATGATCTAATATTTGACTAGCCGTTGATTAGAGAACCTTTTTTTTCATTGGGATTGTCTCTCATACTTGCTCAATTATTGTTCAAAAACAATCAAAGCAAGTGAGCAATCTAACACCCCCCCTTTGCCCATTTAAAAAAGTTGTCAATCATATGTGATTGTCTAATAAAACAGAGATAAAATGTGTATGATGTAGAAAGAGAGAGATTTGCATCAGCAACTATATGGAGTTGATTGATGCAGCTTAAAACCCGGATAGGCCATTAAAAAAACCAGAGCACTAGAAAGTCAAAGTTTGCAGCTGCCACCCAAACTTCCACCTTAATAGTAAAATCATTTTTGGCCATATATTTTTCTTTAAAACTTTTCTATCTTTAATCCCAGGCCAACCCATAAAAAATATTCAACTTAGCACCTCCGATTCTTACTTCCCTTGTAACACTTTTTCTCAGCAAATGATCTCATTAGAAGTTTATTTAAAACGAGTTTCAGTCCGTTCAACTGGTGTAGTCTTTTACTCATTGAATAAGGGACATGTGATCGAATCCCACCTACACTAACTCATTTAAAAAAAAATGACACTTCCTCTTATGCTTGAATTCATGTTCTGGTCTATATTCCAACTAGAATACTTGTAATATGATTAGCTTAATATGGTTGATTCAATTAATTAAATGTTTTATGTATTCATTTTTGTCTTCATGCAATTAAAAGTTCATTGATTAAAGAATGCTAATGAGATTTCAAACAATTAATTCTTTAGAAAAGGAAGAAGAAAACCTAAACAATTAATGCTAATTCTAAAAGGAAAAAGTCATCATACAAAAAACAATACAAAGGATATTTGACTGGTAAAGATCTTGAACAAATAATTATATCCTCACATTCATGGACCATTAACCATGATAAGAAATCTTTAATAGCATAAGAGCACCTTCTTGGATACATACTCATAGCTTTCAAGGACTCGTATTTTAAATTGTCATGCTTTCTAATCAGCTTTTTGGAATGCATTTAAGACAGAAGTGGAATCTTTGTGGAAGTCAAAAATCTAATCCATGGACCATGATATTGTAATTCATAATCTAATACTGGTGTAGCTATTATGAGAGAATAAATCTAGTAAATCATATGTTAATGCGCATCTTCTTCTAATTCAAATGGACTGGCATTCTCTTAAATATTTGTTGAGAAGACATGGACATATGGTACAAGCATTTTCTCCATTTGCTTATTTGATCTTGCAACTTGCAAGCACATTGCATTAATTTACTATTCGATTTTGCGTTTACTGACTCCACCACAGTCTACACCCCACTCACAAGTCAAAACAAGGGGAAAATGATAGAAACAATTAATGTTGACAAGGATTGCAACAATTAATATGGGTCCATTTACACAAGATCGAATTTTTAGGAAATCTCAACAAATATATATATATATATATATATATAGTCAAAAGATTAGAGAAAGTCTAATTATATTTTAAATTGAAATTCAATTTTGTGCTACATGTCTCATCTATTTTTAAATTTTTGTGTTAAGTGAATTATTAGGTGCAAAAATTGAAAATTCTAAATTCCATTAGATTCTAAATTGGATTTCAATTAGAATTCAATTTTATGCCACGTATCCTATCTAATTTTTTAATTCTTGTAACAAGTAAATTATTGGGTGCAAAAATCGAAGAGTTTATATCCAATTAGATTCTAAATCATATATATATATATAAAGTGAGAAATCATTACATATTTTAGAAATTTATGACTTAAAAAATGTTTAAGTTGTAACTTTAACACCAAGTATAATTTGAACTTATATATATGTGTGTGTGTAAGTGTGATTATTTTTAAATATACCTGTGCATATGCACGAGTTTATATACTAGTTATGATATAAAAGCAATTTTCCAAGGGACTCAAATCATCCAACATAATTTTTTTTTTATTTAAAAAAAAGATATTTTATGAGATGATTTAATAAAATCTCTCTCACAACATTTATAAGTCCCACATGTGTAGAACTCATACCATAAGAAGATGGTTTTATGAGACCGTTTCATGAGATACACTCTCATCATAAAAGGAAAATAGGTTAAATGATTTTAATTATCAAAATACAAAGCCAAGAATCTTCTTTTTTATATATATAAAAGAAATTTTCCGTTCTATATGTTATAGTTGCGATAAGTGGACGCTCTCTCTCTCTCTCGTTTCTTTTCTTTTTGTTTAATATTTTCCTTTTGTTTTTTCTCCTTATACCACATGATGAGATGGCGCATAACTGCATTAAAATTAACACAATATTTTTTCTAAGTAAACCCCTAACATCAAAGTTTCAAGAGTTTTAACATTATTATTCCAATTAAATTATATTGCCAAAAATTAAAAAAAAAGTTATATTATTTATTTTAGATTATTTTAATAATTTGTTATAATTTAGGTTTTGATAAAATTCAGTTTTACATAATTCCATTTCTCTATGTAACTTAAAGTAATTTTTATTTTTCATTTTTGCCATGTATTTTATTGTTCATTTTCAATTATATTGTTGAAACACTTGTTTTAACATACATACAATTATTAATCTATATATCATTGCATAAGCATAATACTAATGTCTAAGAGCATTCCCATCAAGAGCTTTAAATTTTTTAGCATTTAACATATATAAAAAAAAAAAAAACCAATTTTATAGCATTTAACACGTCACTTTACAATACACCTAACATCAAATTTTTTTTTTTTTTTACCACTTCATTTAAATATTCTTTCTTTATTATTTTTTTAAACATTTTTTATTCTTCCTCTCTCTCCCTCTGTGTCTCTCTCTTTCTCAACCCAACTGTTCTAAGCACTGCGAGCCACATCCACCAGCCACAACATTAATTCACAACAGAGATAACGAACCCACCAAATCACAAAATCAGATCAGCCCACCAAAGTAAAACCACAAAAGCCACCAAAATTAGATCACATCCGCCAAAATCAAACCCCAAAATCAGCCACACTTGCCCAACCACTGTCGCCCAAACCCACGAAATCAACCCAGACCCACACTCGTCGAACCACCGTAGCCGCACTTGTCGAAACCCAACTAAAATCAATTCACAATAGAGACCCATGAACCCACCAAATCACAAAATCAGATCACCTCATCAAAATCAAATCACAAAACCCACCAAAATCAGATCATACCTCAGCCCACATTTGCCGAACCACCGAACCATGAAATCAACCCAGACCCATGAAATCACGAACAAGGACGATCCACCACCACCCACGAAATCAACTCGTCCTACGGAGAGAGGAGAAAGATCAACAGTCAAAGAAAGAGAGTGAGAGTCAAAAAGAAAGGGGGAGGAGACAAAAAGAGAGACGAAGAGGCAGAGTGAAAGAGAAAGAGAGAAGAAATAGATAAGTGATAACGCCTTAAAATGTATACTTGTTATATATTTATGTGGGCGTTATCTCCTTATTACTATGCTTAATTTGTATAATTAATCCATGATTTGCATTAGTCCCTATTATTTATTTTTACATAATTTCTTAAATAAGATGCTATTCATTGTATGTAATTTTCTATTTTCAGGAAATCATGTGAGAAAGAGGAGTTTACAGGAATTTGTGAGAGAATTGAGGCCAAACTAGAATTAAAATGGAGCTAAAGGACCATATTTAAATGTTTAAGGAGGTGCAGTTGGAGTGCTTGGATCGTCTACCATGATTGGAAGCTTCAAATAAGGAAAGAAATCAAAGAGGCAGAATCTGAAAAGGAAAAATCTGATTTAAGCACTGATCAGTATTTTGGGCGTATCTCTTTTCTCAAAAATCCAATTGACACAAAGCTAGATGGGTTGGAACCGTGACTTAAATATCTACAACTTTCCAGTTTTGAGTTTTTTGAAATTCTCAATTTTTGAAGGCTGAAATTAACTCACAAGTTACTACTGTAAACCTGGACGGAAATTAAAATAGTAAATGTTGTATTTTCTTTGGACACTTTTTACATTAGGGTTTTGGAAGGGAGGCTGTGCAGAACGAATTTTGGTAGAGAAAACCTTGTATTTTTCTTTCTCTAATGGCAGCCTAAACTCTTTGCTAGGGCTAGGGATATGTTTTTTCTATACGGTATGAATATCTAATGTGATTCTTTCTAGAATTTTATCAACAACATATTTCATTGTTCAATTAAATTTCTTTTGATGTATTAGTTCTTCCATGCTTTCAATAAGTTCAATCATATTTTTCTTATTGTTTAGATGAATTTTTAATAGTTTCAAATAGAAATCAGGTTTTAAAGTGAATGGATTTTTTTGAAAACTTTTCTAACTGTATTATTAATCGAGGTTATCATGCGTTCTTGAATTGTCTCAGTTCAATAGAATCATAAGTTTTTATTTGTATAAGAACAATCAATTATGAAATAGATATTTTCTTAGATCACAAAGAATTTTATATCGATATAGGGAAAAACCCCGATGCTCTAGTATTTACATTATTGATTTAAATCAGTTTTTATTATTATTCTTGTTAACAATCACCAAGAAAAAGTATTTTTCTTCTTCACCCAAACTGTTATTTAATTATATTTTCTTTGAATTTACCCTGCTCTTTGTGGTTCAACCTCGGTACTCCGAGAATTATATTGCTACGATCTCCTGCACTTGGGAGTGAGCAAGCAAGAAGAGAAGCACGGCAAAAGAGAGAGAAAGTGATAAAAAAAGAAAAATAATAATAATAAGAGCATTTTCATCAAATGTGTTAAAAATGCTAAATGCTATTTTTTAGCATTTTTAACACCTTAAATCATAAAAACCCATCTTTATCAAGGGTGTTAAATCTTAAAAATTTTAGCAACTTGCTACAGTGAGGTTTTATTACTAACACCTCACTGTAGCAAGCTGCTACTATTTTTTTATTATTTTCTTTCTTTCCTTTTCACTCTCTCTCTCTCTCTCTCTCTCTCTCTCATGCTCTCTGTCCCCTCTCTTTTTCACTCTTTCTGCCTCTCCGTTTCCCTTTCTCTCTACATCTCGAGTTTGTGGGTCTTGGGTGTGGTTGGGTTGAGTTGGTGTTCTTGAGGCGTCATTCTTGAGTCGGCATGGTCGGTGTTCTTGGCTGGGGTTGAGACCGGAGAGGCTAGGGTGGTGGTCATTGGAGAGGTTGGGGTGGGTTTTGGCTATAGTTCTGTGGTGGGTTCAGATTGGGGTGAGTTTGATTTGATTTTGGGTCTTGATTTGGTTTTGGGATTGTGTTTTGGTTCTAGAGTGCGAAGGAGGAAGGGGAAAGGAAAGTCAAGCCACCGTCGTGGAAGAAGATGACGACAGGGAGGGAAGTGGTGTCCATGTCTGTGTTCGTGGAACAAAGAGGCGGAACTAGATCAGCTGTTGACGGTGCCGTCAGATCAGGTCTTCCATGGGAGGACCAAGGAATTAGAATCTGATGGTTTGTTTTTGTGTGTGTGGGTGTGTGCTACAAAGTTAAAGAAGGGATGAACTTTTTTTCTTTTTCTTTTTGGTGGTTAGGGGTTGATGTTGTGGTTGGTGGTAGTGGCTGTGGTTATGGCTGTGGGCGGTGGTGATAGTGGGTGTTGGCAATGGCAGTGGGTTTGTTGGTAGTGAAAGAGATGAGAATGAAAAAAAAAAATTAATATTTTAATGAAGTGGTAAAAAATATAAAATCTTTGATGTTGGATGTATTGTAAAGTGAGATGTTAAAATTGATAAAGTAGGTTTTTGAGATGCTAAATAGTAAATTTTTTAAAATCTTTGATGAGGGTGCTCTAAATAGTAGCAACTTGCTACAATAAGGTGTTACTACTTTTTAGTTTTAGCATCTTTGATGTAAAGCATATTTCAAGATTTTAAGCTATAAAATAGCATTTTAGCATTTTTCACATCTTTGATGTGAATGTTCTAATTATTGTGATGGGTCCATGAAGCCAGGAAGAATAAAACACAAACCCAATAGATTTATTTAAGCTTTTGTACGGAAAATGATCATTTTGATTTTATTGGAAATGAAGAAAGTTTCTTTCACAGTTAAATTTTTCTTTTTCTTATCTAACATTGCAGAGAATAGTATGTAATTTTACATGAACTATGAAATGAAACTATCATGGAGAGAGGATCATTTTCTTTTGTGTTGATCTGTACATCATTATTACATGCATGCCTCTTTTTTTTTTTCTTTTTTTGCTTAGTAAGTGCAAAGGATAGAACCCCAAGCAAGAGGTTACAAAGAAACCCGGGTGCCACTTGACTACAAGGCCATTGGCATTATTACATGCATGCTAAGCAATAAAGTAGGGGGCAGACAAATGAACCAAGTGTGTCCAATAGTGTACTTGCTATGAATTACGATCAAACATCATCACCATTGATCATTCTTTTCTATGAGGATGTGAGCTTTCCACATGTCAGTTTCATGAAGAGAGGGACCTCTCTCACCTGAACCTGGCTATCAGACACGAGATCTTATTCTCTTAGTTCTCTATATAACTCTAGAACTAGCTAAACTTTTTCCTTAGCACTGACCATTTGAAAGGTTCTCCACAGCCTCTCATAGCTCTCTTATGCTCACATACTTATGTGCTGCTTTATTTCCATATATACTCACACAGCATTAAACAAAAAGTAATGCCCATTACAATCAACAAGCTTAATGGAAAACCCCCAACTATTAAAAAGTGTAAGAAAGAAAAAATTATCCTTTATTTTTTTTTAAAAGTTTCGACACATAACGTTTGCTTTTAATGATAACTCTTTATTATCAAACCAAAACATCAATCAGTTTTAGGTGTAAACGGGGATTGAATTCTAGATCTTTTGTTCAACCACAGAAAAAATTATCCTAGTTATGTGAAAATGACTTCTTCATGGATTCCAAAATATAACTCTGCATAAAACACTTCCATTGTAATTCCAAGGGGCAGCCGCAGTATATGTGTGAAAATGATTTTCTTTGGGTAACCACTTAGAACTGCTTAGTGCTTAATGAATTGGAATGTACATAATCTCCCACTTATGTGCTCACTGAAAGCCATTATCAGGTCATGTCAGATGATTGATAGGTATCTGATATGAAAACGTTATCACTTTTTTTAATGGTGGAGCTTCTTCTAGATGGCCCAAAAAATGATGTTTTGTACCGCTCAATTATCTAGTTTGTTATAAGTATAAATCCGCATGTGTGAAGAGACTAGTAGATATATAAAATCAGTACGAAAAGATCTCTCAATCATTTTTACGTGGAAATGTGAAGTCTTGATTTTTTGTTTTGGCGGGGCCAAACTGCTATAGTGAATCCCTAGATTAGAATTTGAAGCGAAATAGAGAAATTAAAATATTGTGCAATTGGAAAATGCAGAAGATAAATATATCATACTTAAACAGTGGCACAGAGGTAGAATTTTAAGAGATAAAATAATTAACAATATTTTTTTTAAAATAAAATTAAACACGCTAAATATAGAGTCCTATAGGAAATCCATCTTTTTTATTTTGGTTTGGAGTAATAACAATTATTAAGAAAATACACACTTAAGATATTCATATAGGAGATATGAAAATTTGGAGACACGTATATTTGTTGTAAAATATAACTCAAACATAGGGCTAAATTTAAATTTGTGGAAAGTTTGGAAGGCGATGTCACTTCCTTCCTACTTCGCAAGAAAAGACATAGAAAAGGTTTAAGAATTATTAAGAAAAATTATAGCTTCCATTTAATGCTTTGGTGCACTAGACAAGATATTGGCAAACACATGGCCAAAATGGCCACGTCTCCCTCTATATAACATATAGTGTAGATTGTAAATTCTCTTACAATTTTTTGATGTACATTGCAAATGTGTTCTCAAAGTTTTAGAATGCACAATTCTAAACTCCCATAGATGATGATGGATAGATTAAACTATTAAATTGTACAATAATTTATACGTTGAGAGATGGATAATGTAAATTAACATCAAGTGAGGGTGTTGATTAAAAAATTATTGAATTTGTGGTCATATTATAAATACTCCTATAGTTTAGGGTGGGATGATTACAATTAACCAAAAAAATAAAATAAAATAAAATAAAATCACACCCAAAAACATAGCTGCTAGATAAGAGACAATGGGAAATTGGCGAAGGATTGTTCCAAAAAGTTCAAGGGTACAATTAAAGTTACTGCTTTGCAGATAAGGAAACTATAACATAATAAAACTAAATTGATCGTTTCTTGAATTATTGATATCAAACTTTTGAGTCACTTGGAATATATGAATTTCTATTATTGACTCAGTTTACATTTTATTCTTAAATCCCATCATATTATTAAAAAAACACATGACACGGATAAGCACATGATGTGCTTGTGAATCATTGAAAAATGACCAACCATTCTCAGGTTCATTACAAGCAAACTTTCCAACCCAAAACAAAAGAAGATAACTTGTAGTAGGAATGCTTGCCCAGTTGCTTGCACAATTCATCAATCATGCAATTATATCCATGATTTGGTTCCAAAATGCCTATTTAGTTGGAACTTAGTTTAGTACATTGTGACACCCCCAATTACGGGTTTTAGATTGGATAAATGCATGTTATGCATTGAATCCTACATCGAGTGTTTATACAGTCCTACTAAATTGTATCAACAATCACGAGGAGCTCTAATAGTCACTTGACTAGTTCTTTTGAAATATAATGCAGATATGACTAAGGCTTCTTCGGATCATGACAACATAGTTTCAACCGTTTATCAGCCAAGTATTCACTTGAATCTTGCAAATTGAAGTTATGTCTTTCTTTCTTTCCTTTTTTCTTTTTTGATTTGTAATGATTTTTCATGAATGGTTACAGTAAGAAATAGTGATGGAAGAGAGAAAAGAGATGTAATAGGAACTTATTCTACTTTGATGGGGTTTGCTTGTCTCTTCCTCTTTGCCATCGACAAAACAAAGACACTTTTCATAAACCAAAAGCTGTCCTATGCCATGGCAGTTTTGGGTTCTTTAAGCAACGATCTACTTCCTCTCTCTCTCTCTTTCTTTCATGTGCAGCCCTCCCCATCTCGTGCTTAGATTCCTAATTGGACACATTTGTAAGGTAATTCGAATATAATAATATCAACCCCCAGAGCATAGTCACGAGGTAGCCAATATGTGTGACTCTAAATCGTGAAGAAACTCCCACAACAAAATGATTCATATGCTCAGTATGGCCTGTAAATCACGTGACATCTTTGTTACTTTAATTAGAAACCTCAATGGGGATTTAATTATGTTGAAAACAAAGCCCCATTTTTTTAATACAAATTCTGCAGAATCAGCACCTTAGCTCTTGTCATGGATGACCTTAAAATGTTGAATTTGTACATGACATAAACAATGGTTACAAAAAGTTTCATTTGAGTGTGTTATTTTTTAAATAATAAGCACATTGTTAATTAGCATATGAATTTCATAGGACAAATGGACCATGTCATAGATCTCATCTTGAATTTATTTGAGATTCGAAGAGGCTGGTTTACAAGCATCTGGATCTAAGTCTATATTTTTCTAATATAGATCTAAATCTGAAACTGTTACAATTTCAATAACAGGATTAAGGTCTGTATCCCATATGAATGATCAAGATCTAAGTCCCCTCCAAAATTTAGATAAAAATGGACTCACAGGTTATGGTAAGAGCAGAGAACAATGCAGCATTGTATTTGTTCCAACAAATCTTTTTGCAGCTTTTGAAAACCTTTGAAGGGATATTTTTGGACATAGATTCAAAATCAATCTGAAGTGATTTCTGTTCTTCCAATACAGCAATTTTGTAGGCTCCAAATGAAACAAAATTGGAAAATGAACCCTCACCCACTAATACAAGTTTAAATATCATTATCATCAGTAAAACTATAAGTTCCTTTCTAGTGAAAATTAAATGTTTTTGGATCCAGAACTAAAATTTGTGAAGTGGTCTCAATCCTAGTAGTAGTAGACTCATCCAACTCTACTCTAGACAAGGCTGACTCAGACCCTTCAGTGCTAATTGGCCAAATTATGCAGCAAGTGACAAAACCTTTTCACTTACTGATATTTTTTTTTTAGTTCTCAATTCTTTTCTTTAAACTAAAAAAGCAAAAAAAAAAAAAAAAAAATTAAGATTATTTTGTACATACCCACATATAAAAAGGATAAAGTTCACACCAGAAAATCAGAGACAAAAGTGACTCTCACCAAGCTCTCCCACTTTCCATTTGAATTAAAAAAACAGTTATCCCTCCCTTCCCCCCCACCTCTTCTCCATCATCAACCATAAATAAATGCTAAAAAACAACCATCTAAAATTTCATTTCTCTCTGCATAAAAACATCATGGCCTAGCTGTTCTTGGATCCGGGGATTCTGGGTCTTTCAATTTATTTATACATATACCACTTAAAAAACTTGTAGCCCACAAGACATGATTTGGTTCCTCCCATTGTCCCTCTCCCTAGCCTCAACTCAACCAACCAAACCCTCTTCCTTTGTGTACTTTCTTCCTCTCTCATTACACTTTGTAGCATAGCTGTAATGCCTGTAAATCCATGGAACACCCTCTTCTCTTTCCTAACAATTATTACCATTTCCCTCTTGAACCCTTTTGTAGCTTTCGCCGTTAATCCACAAGGCGAAGCTCTTCTTTCATGGAAGCAAAGCCTAAATGGATCCACTGTGGCCTTGTCTAATTGGAACCCAAGTGATGAAACTCCATGTGGGTGGTCTGGAATCACTTGCAACATCAACAAGGAGGTTGTGGAATTGGAGTTAAGGTACTTGGATTTATATGGTACAGTTCCAACTAATCTCTCTTCATTGGTTTCATTAACCAAGGTTGTACTTTCTAGTACAAACCTCACGGGTTCAATCCCAACACAGATTGCTACACTACATGAACTGTATTACTTGGACTTGAGTGACAATGCGCTAACCGGTGAAATCCCATCTGAGATTTGCAACTTGCTTAAGCTCCAAGAAATCCACCTCAACTCAAACCAGCTAGAAGGCTCAATTCCGGTTCAAATTGGCAACCTCGCAAGCTTGAAATGGCTGACTCTCTATGACAACCAGCTCAATGGAGAAATACCCAGTTCCATAGGCAACTTGAAGAACCTCCAGGTGATAAGAGCCGGTGGAAACAAGAATCTCGGAGGCCTTATACCCCGAGAAATCGGGAATTGTACCGAGTTGACCATGTTAGGCCTAGCCGAAACAAGCGTCTCGGGTTTCCTTCCTCCGAGTCTCGGCCTCCTCAAGAAGCTCGAAACCATAGCCATCTACACAACTCTCCTCTCCGGCCAAATCCCACCTGAACTCGGCGACTGCACCGCCCTCCAAAACATCTACCTCTACGAAAACTCACTCACCGGTTCAATACCGAAAAGTCTCGGAAACCTGAAAAGCCTCCGAAATCTTCTGGTATGGCAGAACAGCTTGGTGGGTGCTATTCCATCAGAGCTTGGGAACTGCAAGAACTTAACGGTTTTCGACGTTTCGATGAACTCGCTAACCGGAAACATTCCGGAAAGTTTCGGAAACTTATCGGCTTTGCAGGAACTTCAGCTGAGCATGAATCAGATATCGGGCGAAATCCCAGCACAACTCGGAAACTGTACGGAGCTCACTCACATCGAGTTAGACAACAACCGTATCGCCGGTACGATACCACCCGAAATCGGAAACCTCCCGAAACTTCAGCTGCTTTTCTTGTGGCAAAACCAGCTGGTGGGTCCCATTCCATCTTCAATCTCCAAATGTCAGAATCTCGAAGCCGTTGATTTGTCTCAAAACGGTTTAACCGAAAACATTCCTCAAGGAATCTTCGAGCTCAAGAAGCTGAACAAGCTGTTGCTTCTCTCCAACGATTTATCGGGCGAGATACCGGAAAGTATCGGAAAGTGTTCGTCTCTGATTCGGTTCCGAGCTAATGGAAACAAGCTCACGGGGCCGATACCGAGACAGATTGGGGCCTTGGAGAATCTGGATTTCTTGGATCTCGGATCGAATCGGATATCGGGTGGGGTGCCGGCCGAGATTTCGGGTTGCCGAAACTTGACGTTTCTCGATTTGCATTCGAATTTGATCGCCGGAGAGGTTCCCGGTGAGTTAAGCCACCTTGTTTCGTTGCAGTATATTGACTTTTCGGATAACTTGATTGAAGGCGTTCTGAGTCCGAGTCTTGGATCGCTGAGTTCACTCACCAAACTTATCCTCGGGAAGAACAAGCTTTCTGGTACGATTCCGAGTCAACTCGGTTCGCTTTCGAAGTTACAGTTGTTCGATCTGAGTAGCAACGAACTGTCGGGGAATATTCCGGCGAGTCTGGGGAAGATTCCTGCGCTGGAGATTGCATTGAATCTGAGTTGGAACCAACTTTCCGGCGAGATTCCGGTGGAGTTCGCTGGGTTAGACAAGCTCGGAGTATTAGATCTCTCTCACAACCATCTCTCCGGCGATCTCCAATATCTCGCGGACCTTCAAAATCTCGTGGTCCTCAACGTCTCCTTCAATAACTTCTCAGGGCGCGTGCCAAACACTTCGTTCTTCGCCAGCCTCCCTCTCAGCGTCCTCGCCGGAAACCCCTCTCTCTGCTTCGCCGCCAATGATTGCAACTCAGAAAATCCCAAATTATCTCCAAAATCTAGTACACGCGCCGAGGCAGCGCGTGTGGCAATGATAGTTCTATTGTGCGCTGCTTGCGCTTTGCTCATCTCGGCGCTCTATATCGTGGTGAACTCAAAGAAGAAAGGCCTTGGTGGGGCCCAAGACGATCCCAATGCTGATGTGGAAATGAGCCCACCTTGGGAAGTGACACTTTACCAGAAATTAGACCTGTCAATTTCCGATGTGGCAAAATCATTGACACCTGGCAACATATTGGGCCGAGGTCGATCTGGTGTCGTTTACAAAGCCACAATATTTCCGTCAAACTTAATGATTGCCGTTAAAAAATTTCGGTCATCAGAAAAGTTGTCTGCATCGGCCTTTTCGTCCGAGATTGCCACACTGGCACGAATCCGACACCGAAATATCGTGCGGTTGTTAGGTTGGGGAGCTAATAGAAAAACGAAGCTGCTTTTCTATGACTACTTGGCTAACGGTAATTTGGACACATTGTTACATGAGGGGTGCGCAGGATTAGTGGAGTGGGAGATTCGGCTCAAGATAGCATTAGGTGTGGCTGAAGGGCTTGCTTACTTGCATCATGATTGTGTGCCTGCTATCTTGCACCGGGATGTGAAGGCCCACAATATATTGTTAGGGGATAGGTATGAGGCTTGTTTGGCTGATTTTGGGTTTGCAAGGTTTGTAGAAGACAATAATAATTCATTCTCGGCTATTCCACAATTTGCTGGATCTTATGGCTATATTGCTCCTGGTATGTATCAAACTTTACCCTTTTTCTTTTGGATATAATTTGTTACTATTATTAGGCTACTAATTTAATTATCTAGTTTAGGAGATGATTATGTTGATTAGACAAATGTGATTTATGAGTTGTTAGATACTAAAAGCTTGATTAGTAATGTGATTAATGAGTTAATCATTGTTTAGTGACGTAAGGCCTTTGCTAACATAGGATGAGATGGGATAAAATCATAAAACCACTTTTTTGGACACTTCCATTTCTATGATAGTTGTTTGTTGTCGCTTTGTTTGTTCCTCATATTTTTTTTTTAAGAAATAACTACAATATGCTGCTAACATCGCAACTCGAGCCCTTCCCCCCTAGACCCCCAAGCATTTTGTGCATGGGGAGGTGCCAATTCAACTACAAGGCCTTTGGCTTCCTCATATATTTGGTTGTAAAGTACATGCATATTTGTATTTGATAGGTGAAGTGAACTATTCCATTGGGTATATCATAGATGTGTGCTGAGCTCATTAATTTGCGGTGTGATATAAACTCGGAAGTCTTAAATTTAATTTACCATACTATTAGTCCTTTTAATTTACCATACTAATAGTCCATGAGCTTATGAGAGTATTTCATGAACAATAAATGAAATAATCTGGTTAAAAGACTAGAACACCACTCCATTGTATAAAAAGAGAAAAAAAAAAGGGTGAATTGGTTCCGGACAAGAAATTTGGTATAGCATATGACATATGTACCGTGAATGGCAAGAATCCAAAACACCACACTTTATGTGGCCAGACAATTGCCCTACTTAGCTGTGATATACTTGATCTCTTTTGGATTTTATATTTTCACTATTTACACTTGTACCTTGTACCTGTGCCTCTAATAATTGGTGACACAAATTGATCATTTCATATCTGTGAAAATTGAACTGAGTTAATTTTTAACATTTTTATTTTTACTTCATATGGTTTATATTGCAGAATATGGTTGTATGCTAAAGATCACAGAAAAGAGTGACGTATATAGCTTTGGGGTCGTTTTACTAGAGATCATAACCGGGAAAAGACCGGTGGATCCATCATTTCCTGATGGGCAACATGTGATTCAATGGGTACGTGACCACCTGAAGAGCAAGAATGACCCAGTTGAGATCCTAGACCCCAAGCTTCAAGGCCATCCAGACACCCAAATTCAAGAAATGTTACAGGCCTTAGGAATCTCCCTCCTATGTACAAGCAATCGTGCTGAAGATCGACCGACAATGAAAGATGTGGCAGCATTATTAAGAGAAATTCAACATGAGCCCACCATAGGAAATGAGGACCACAAGCTGAATAGCAATTCATTGAAAAAGATGGAAAAGCCATCGTATTCAATTTCATCATCGTCGGTGACACCAGCTCAACTGCTACTCCTCCAAGGCTCTTCTCATTGCTCATTTGCTTATTCATCTTCCTCAGCTGGTTATATATCAGAACATCAATAGCTATATAGATTTTTATGTGTCATTATGTAGTAAGGGAAATATATATGTTCCAATATTGATTTGTAGTTGTAGAGGTTTTTTAATATATAAAGAAACTGTAAAGAGTTAGCAAGGATCAATATTTTGGATAATTTGAAAACAAGTTAAGCAAAATGAGTGTATAGCAACTTGAAATTGTTGTCCCTAGTAAATGTGATTATTTGATATTTCCCAAATTCAAACTTGTTTTCACATCTAAAAAGATTGCATTTTTTTTTTTTTTTTGGATATAGCTTGTATCCAGTGCAATTTTGCATTGAACATGATGCAATTCCAACATGTCTTCGTACTTCTTTTTTTTTTTTTTTTTTTTTTTCATATACATATATAGTATTACCAAATTAAACAATGTGCCTAAGAAAGAGAAAGGAACACAAATTGTTGCTTCATTGCAAAGTCATTTTCCATCACTTCTCCTAAAAGGAGCAAGGGGATGTGTTGATGGATGTGTGTGACTGTGTTATTTATGTCACCAGGGATGAAAAAGAATTTTAGAAAGTGATCTCTCTCTCTCTCTCTGATGTGTGGTTGTGGGAAATGTGTGCAATGATTGGGCATTGTGATCCCCTTATCTCTCTTGATAATTGTTGAGTTAAGGATAAGAAAGAAGCTTCTTTGATTTCATGCTTCCATCTAGGTCCCCACACCACGTGAAATGGAACCACACAACATTCAATGGGCACTTAAAAAACTTAATTACGAAAAAATGATAACTCGATGTGCAAATACAACTAGAAACAAGCCAAACGTCTTTTCCAAATATTAACTGATGTATACAGATGTACATACATGTATACATCAATACTTGTGTACAATACATTTTAACTTGCCACCACTTATTCTTGGATAAAGATAGAGACTAGAAATGATGACTGACAAAGAAGTCCTTCAAATACTAACCAAAAGGACAAAAAAAAAACAAGAAATTCTTCATATTTTCTTCTCCCTTTGATAAATTTTAATTATTTTGCACAATTAAAATGGATTAGATTGTTTGAGTATGTTGTGTGCTGTGTGAATGTGTGTCAAGTCCCATATTTTTACCTGGTGGATCTTGAGTTTATAAGTAATAATTACAAAATGTGACCAACTATTTTCCTCATACAAAAACTTTTGGCTCTGTATGTAACTAGGTACTACAAAGAAGAGCTACTGATCTTTCACAAAGATACTGCAGCGGGAAGCACCACAAAATATTGGTGCAAGACTTGAAGACCACTTTACATATTTGTTGGAAGCTTTGCTTTGTTGGTAGCTCACTTGAGCAATAAGTCTTAGTCGTGGCAATGCTAGGCTGTGCTTGCAGTATCTTCTTTATCTTCTTATACTAATATTATATGCAGCAAAGTTCCAAGCTAACTCTAGTAGCTCTCTGTTTGCTCTCACGTGATGCACATGCAAGTTGACCACAAAGTGATAAAGATTCTAGCAACTTAATGGACCAACATGTGAGCTCTGAGATACACTGCTGGCATCAAAAATATATTTCAGAGAAACCAGGAAATTTTGGGCCTTGATAGAATGTATCAAAGATTCCCAACGTAGATCATAAGTACTTAAATTAATATGATGTATATTTTGTGTGGTCATAGGGTCCACCGCATGTGTGCATGTTACATGGGATCCCACATGAATTTACATCAAGATGGTGACTGCCATGTGGTTCACTATCAGCACAGCTTTAACAAAGGACTAGTAGTTGATTTTGGCAATCAAAGGGACCAAAACTTTGGTATCCCTTGGATAGTGTAGGCAAATAGGTGGGTTGGTGTTGATTTTGGCAGATCTAAGTGAGGTCTGCTTCCCAGCTAACTTGGATCTAGCTAGGATCCAATCAAATTATAAGATAAAATTTTGGCTGGTGCTCAGTAAAATTTTTAAAGGAAGTGACACTTTATACTGAAACACATTGAGGTACACAAACATGTTACCATGGAGAATTCTTTTCAGGTGAAATGGATGAAACTAGACTTATGATATGATAAAAAATGGATGGTTGAAAACTGAGGCATGAGATTAAAAAGATTACGAAAAAAGATGTGGTAAACAGTAGTAAATCCTTTGTGACAGTTTGCCACAAGAACTAGTGGCCAAGCTGGAATTGCATAATTAGAGCTAAGAGATGACTGATAATTAGAAGATACAAGAACCCAGAATTGAATCAGATTTTCTTTGTGTAACATCATTTCAACAGGAAAAATTATGAGTGTTAAGCATGATGGCAAGGCTTATTATTGGTATGTTATTAATTAGATGATATAATAAGCCAACAATATTTTCCTATCCACTTAAAAACTAACCCTATTTGCAGAATCGTTTTTGGTCACAAAACCTGTCTAAGTTAGTTTGGCTCTACGAGGAGGGGGGAACAGAATCTCCATGTGAAAATCATATATGACAGTAATATTTTTGTGTTCACTAACAACCAGGATATTACACTGTTCCCCTGTATATATCTTGGTTGGGGCCACATCTTCATCTTTTTCTATTTGGTTGGAGATGCATCTTCATCTCCATGATAGAAATACCTTATTGTGTTGTCATATAGGTCCATTATTACACTCGGACAAGACCTAATGTCCCAACCCAAATGTTTCACATCTTTTGTTAGATAATTATGTTTTCATTGATTTTAACACAAGGATGTGTCCATCAAAACGTCTCATCACCTTTTGGTTGTCACTCCAGTTTGTTGGGGGAAGGGTCAGGGGGAACAGGTGAGCAGTGTCCCACATTTTTCATTTCAAGTATGCAATTTCTCTGAAGTGGAGAAAAAAGAGAAGATATTCAGCCATATATTTATGGGTTTGACTTGCATCTAGTGCTCCAATAAACTAGACAAAACACGGACACAACACATATCTAACAACGGCCATGTGTTGATCTCATATCTCATCCAGTTTACTGAAATACTGGAAAGAAGTCTTGCCCTATTTTCACATGGTTGAAGATCCAACCCACAAAGCAAACCATATAAATTAAAAGAAGTTTTTTCATAGCAAAAAAAATAACTAACAGTGATATAGAAACTTAAAAGCTACGCTACAATTGTTCCTAAGCAGAATAAAACATGAAATTCATGGCAGTGGATGTAACATATCAGCTGCAGCACTTAAAACAGTTATTGGTTTCAACTTTAGCTGTACAGATCATCATCATCTCCGGCAGCAGTGGCAGAGGAAAATGGGTCTGAAGCTCCTGCTGCAGCACTCTCAGTTCGATCTGGAAACCGGAACTCAGATCCGAAACCACGTGATTGTTGTAAAGTCTGAGCAAAGAGCTGGTATTTCCTGATGTCTGCATCACTGACACTTCGGCGGGCATATTTCATCGACTCTTCAAAGTGTGCTGCCTTTATCTCAGGAACCTCATCAATGTCATCCTCCTCCATAGCTTCAGGGTTCTCTCTCTTCCTTCTCTCCCTCTCAATATCCTGTTAGATGGGTTGAACAAAGAGGATATTAGGAATATGAAGTCCTTCATTTTTAAGTAGAGCAGAAGAAGATATAGGAAGGGGTGGGAGAACAACGATGTGCATGCAGGATGTGCATATTATCAACCCAAGGTCATCCACCCATAATAACAATAATAATAAACCAAGGCCAACCAACATTACAGGAGCAAATACAGAATTCTACAAATTGTAAAACCATCAAACCTGAATAATATTTTACTTTCATATGCACAGCCAACAAAAAAAGAATTAAAGCATTTATATAAGCTATGAGAGGAGGAACAATGGAACAATAAATAATTTGTAATAGCCTTGTTGGCATTTAACATTTTAAGATTAGCAAATTCAAATTTTCTAAAGAACTATAATCATGTTATATATATATATATATATATATATATATAATGAATAAATAAAACTATGAAGCATGATAACATGAACAGAGTGTACAGAACAAAAAAATTATTTAGAACAGCCATTTACACCATCAAAAAGGGTGCCATATGTCTACCAAATCAAGGAAAAATTACACCTTATATAAACACACTAATCAAAGAATTCTCACACCGAGTGAGCAGCTTTACTAGACCAGCAATAATTAGTTTTGGTAACTTGCTGTCTTCCACACAACCAAGGTGGTCTAAGAACAATATGCTTATGAAACTAATGCTTTGCTAAATGCAACTTCAAATTTGGGAAAAGCACTTACCTTCTCAATATTTTCCCTAATAGCATATTTGCAGGCACGCTGACAAATTTCAGTGATATCTGCACCACTGAACCCTTGAGTATACCGTGCAAGAGCTGCAAGGTCAACCTCCTTAGAGATGGGCGATTTCCGCAAACATGCTTTAAATATCTGATGACGGGAAGCCTCATCTGGAAGCGGGATATAAATCAACTGGTCCAGACGTCCAGGCCTGAGCAAAGCTGAATCAATAATGTCTGGTCTGTTTGTTGCCCCAATAATGAACACTGTTTTCTTGGCTGTCATACCATCCATTTCTGTCAGAAGTTGGTTTAGTACTCTGTCTGCAGCACCACCAGCATCACCAACAGAGCCACCACGCTGAAAGTAGGGACCATCAAATAATCAAAATAAACCATTAGTCTTAGTACAATACTTTGCAATTAACAGCAATAAGTTGTTTTTGTGTTTGTGCTTGTTTAGAGGTGAATGGATATGTGAAAGTACAGCCTAAATGGTCAGTACCTGAGTTGCAATAGAGTCTAGTTCGTCAAAGAAAAGGACACATGGAGCTGACTGCCTAGCCTTGTCAAATATCTCACGCACATTTGCCTCACTTTCTCCAAACCACATTGTCAGCAACTCAGGTCCTTTGACACTAATGAAATTTGCCTGGCATTCATTGGCAATTGCTTTTGCAAGTAGTGTTTTACCACAGCCAGGAGGCCCATAAAAGAGAACACCTTTAGAAGGTGACATGCCAAATTTCTCAAACTTCTCAGGATGCTCCACTGGGTATTGGACAGTCTGCAAGATGCCAAAAAATTGATATGAAATTTAGTGTACATAAATGAAATCTAACAGAGACAGGAGAATGCTCTAAAACGCATTTTTCAGAAGGGAAAAATCAAGATGGAACAAAGTACAAACCTCCTGAAGCTCTCTTTTAACATTGTCCAAACCTCCCACATCTTCCCAGGAAACATTAGGAACCTCCACAACCTACCAAACAAGAAATCATGATTGTTATCTCCTGTAAATGCATATGGCGTCTAAAGTAGCCCAAAGAGAAACAATTTCCATATGAAGTAAAACAAGACTTCTTTTCAAAACTCACTGTTTCACGTAGCGCTGATGGATTTGAAGTTCCCAATGCAGATTGGAAGTGTTCATTACTCACAGCCATCGAATTTAACACCTCAGCATCAATAGTTTCATCCTCTAAGTCAATGACATCCATTTTCTCCCGAATGCACTGAAGAGCAGCCTCTGTGCAAAGAGCAGCAAGATCTGCGCCAACATAACCATGGGTATCTTTCGAAACTCTTTCAAGATCAACCTGAAACACAATACCAATTAAAACATAAGATAATGTTATCACCATAAAGAAAATGATGTTTTAAATAACATTTGAGAAAACAGTAGAAAGAATCTCACATCATCTGCAAGTTTCATATTCTTTGTGTGGATTCTAAGAACTTCCAATCTTCCAACTTCATCCGGTACACCAATGTCAATTTCACGATCAAATCTTCCAAATCTCCTCAATGCAGGATCAATACTATTAGGCCTATTGGTAGCTCCCATGACAATCACATGTGCTCGGGACTTGAGACCATCCATTAATGTCAGGAGTTGGGAAACAATACGCCTCTCCACCTCACCATTCGTCTTTTCCCTCTTTGGAGCAATTGAATCTATCTCATCAATAAATATAATAGACGGGGCATTCTTTTCGGCTTCCTCAAATGCCTTTCTCAAGTTGCTTTCAGACTCACCAGCTAGCTTTGACATTATTTCAGGTCCATTAATCAAAAAGAAGAATGCACCTGTCTCATTAGCTACAGCTCTTGCAATCAGAGTTTTTCCAGACCCAGGTGGCCCATAAAGCAAGATACCTTTTGGGGGTTTCACACCAATTGATTTGAAGAGCTGTGGGTGTCTAAGAGGAAGTTCTACTAGCTCACGGATCTGAGCCATTTGCTTCCTAACACCACCAACATCATCATATCCCACTTCATTCAATCTCTCCTCATCCTCACGTTTGATAGGGTCTCCCTCACAGAAGATTTCAGTATCTGGTGCGACAACACAATACTCACCAGGGTCTGTCTCAATCACCTTGAATTCAACACTTCTCATTCCACCCCTGACTAGAAAAAGGTCACCCTTCCTCACAGGTCGGTAAGATTCCAAGAAATATGCTGTTGAACCAGGAAAAAGAATCAGACAAAATCACAAAACTATATAACTACTTAATTACTAATTAAAATAAGCAATAAATGAGCCAAGATGAAGTTAAAATAGCAAACTCACGCTTCAAATATACATCAAACAAGTTGCCGCTAACACCCTCAATTGTATCATCAATCGGAAGGATGTGAACTCGTTTCCCATACTTCACATCAGGGCACTGATGGACGGATATAACATCTCCAAGACGAACTCTAAGATTTGATCGAACAACTTTGTTCATTCTGATTTTTGGTTCTTCACATTGTTCATCAGCAAGAACAATACAGACTGTGTCTCTTCGCTTCTTTCCCTGTACACCACCAAGAAAGGAAAAAAAGGAAATGAATCACATTCTCAAAATCAAATTCACCTCTTAAGTAGCTATATAGAATGTAAAATCACCTTAAGTAAAACAGTGTCCCCACGGAAAAACTGAAGCTTTTCCATTGTATTAGGGTGCATGGAAACCACAGAGTTATCATCAGTTACAGCTTCATCAACAACAAGACGATTAGGAGACTTCTTGCGTTCCAGAATTGCAGTGGAATAATCCTTCTTATTACTTTTCCTGTTTTGAACATACAAATCAATTATACTGGCAGAAAGGCTAAAGGAGTATGAACTAATTAATAAAGAATTCCAGTAACTTTGGGGAAAGTGACAAGGTGATAACATGGACAGCAGAGAGAGAGAGAGAACATTGAATAGTTATGAGATACATGAAATATACACAATGAACAGAAGAAAAAGAGACATATTACAATAGTGTGTGATAATTTTTTATCCAATAAACTGAATGACGTAAACTAGTTTTGTGCCCAACATAAACCTCTCAAGGTCAAGCCTCATTGGAACTTAAAATTTCTACTGTATTTCAAACTAATTTCAATTTATCACATATTACAATGTGATGCAGGAATCAACTATTTTTAACAGTTAAAAAACAAACAAACGTACCCAAAAAAAAAAAAAAAAACCATAAAAATTTCAGCTGTTATCAGTAGTCTAGATCTTCTGTATATCTACATTTTAATATTGGTGGAAAAAGCAATGTTAACATCCAACATAAAAAATTGCAATGTCCTTTATCAATTGGATGACAATGCAGATTACCAAACTTTCTCAACGAATTCATCAACAAAATCGACCCATGTAAATCAAAACTATAGGCTTGAAACGTAAATATTCGACAATTATTAAAAACCAAGACTGACATTGAAATTCACCAACATGTATAAAAGAATATTTAAAATATCTCTAACTAATTTTCTCATTCAAAATTAAAAATACACATTAAAAACATCCCAGGAGCTTAACTCTCACAATAAGCATCACACCCCCATATATAATTTTATTTCAAATACATGTTACACTTAAAATTACATGCTCTACAATCCACTTAATTTTTGTAACTCTTTTTTATTATCCCAGTAAATATATTCCCAAATTGTCATCAATCACATTTAATCCTAGTTCACCATTCACATTAAAACAATACCATGAAGACAATATAAAAAACTAAAACTTCAACTTCAACAAAAACCCAACACAGACAAAAACCCCTGCAAAGCTTAACCCATTAATCAATATGCAAAACAAACCGATCACATTTCAGCACAGCACAAACAGACACAAAATTCTACAGAAAGATTATATCTTTAAACATTGTAATAATTTTCCAAACGAAACAATCTTCATCATCCTAAAAGAAAACAAAAAAAAATCCCATGAAACTATCTTCCGGGAAAACAATAAAAACTCCCAAAGAAGCTATCTTTCGATGGAAACAAAAATTAAAACATAAAAAGTTCCCAGGAAACTGTTTTCATGGGAAACAAAGAGAAATTAGAAGTAGTGAAAAACGTACTGGTCCGCAGAGGAAGAAGAGGGCTGCCCATGATCTGGGGCAGAAGAGCTTGGATCTGCCATGGTTTTTCTCTCTCTCTTTCTCTGAGCTTTTCGCTTTCGTGTACTACAAGGTTTTTGGAAGAGTTTAACTTTAACACTAAGTTCGGTAAAGTTAAGAAAAAAAAACGTGAAAGCCTTTTGTGTTTTGTTTCGATATTTATAGGAAGAGAGAAAGAGTTCTAGTCCGAGTGCAACTTTTTTTTTTTTGATAATGTTCGAGTACAACTTTAACTAGGACTTGTTGGAGATACGGCTCTTAGCCAATAATCTTGTTCCACGTGTCAATGAACGAATAATATCTTGCCACGTAAGCGTCAATTAACAAAACAACCGAGTAATGACATGTACTATATTTTAAAAATAAAAATTTTATATAATAACAAATATATAACATATTATATTAAATTAAATGATTGATATTATAATTGTTTATTGTGCCAAGGTATTCTATATTAACCGTCAACATTTTTCATCATATTTTTATTATGATTTTGAACTTGTACTTTATAATCCATTAAGATTTTTCTATAAATTTGATGATCAAACTTAATAACATTATATAATATGAATGAATGAATGTTTGTTTGTATGTAATTTTTTCATTAAGCAAAAATAAATTATTAAAATTATAATAACATGAGACAATAAATAATTTATTTTCTTGAAAACAAGACCAAAAATATAAATTAAGGAACAGATTAAGGATTTCAAGTTAAGGGAGTCGGAATATAAGCAGGAAAAAAAAATGTCTTATGAGTTAGCAATGTGGGCAATGTGGGATTTACTAGTTTTCAATTATAAATTTATCTACTTTAAAAATATTAGTTATTGCATTATGAGCAATGTTATAAATACTATTTCAGACCTTATTTTGGTTTGTTTATTGGAACAAAATATTTAGGTATTGGCCTATTTCAGAGTTTCCACTATTTTATGTGTGTGTGAGAGAGATATTAATTAAAACCCATATAAATTATTAAAAAATTTAAAATTATAAGTCTATATTTCAATTAGTATGTCAATCTTTAAGCCTAAAATATACATTTAATACATATATTATCAAATTAACAATTAATTTTTCAGAATATAATATGATTAACATGTATATCTATATAATGACAGAAGAAAAAGTCATAAGCTAATTTCTTTTTAAAAAAAAAAAAAATACTAGGTGATTACGTGTAGTGGAGGATTGTGTAGAACCGTAGAAGGCTTAAAAATCTAAGCTTCACTTGAATACTAGTCAGGCTAGTCACGTGAAGCTCACAAAACTTAAAAAGTAAAAGAAAATAACACAAACAAAATTAATGGCCCATTTGGATGGAAAGAGAGTAAAGTAAAGCAGAGTAAAATTGTCCCAAAATTAGCCTATTTTCAACTAACTTTACTCTACTTCATTCCACTCCCTCCTCAATCCAAACAGGCTTAAGAAACAAAGTTGAAGTGTTGAAGGTTTGTAACTATGGGGCCTAGGTTAAAAACTTAAAATGGCTAATAGGTTTTAATTTTTTTGGGTTAGGTTAGGCTTGGAGATGGCAATTTTGCCCTAGCCCTCCCTGCTTCGTCCCATGCGCATTTTTCCTGCCCCACAAAAGTGGTGGGGCATGGATGGGACAAGATTTTAGCCATGTACCAAAGAGCAAGGCGAGACAGGGATGGGTTTAGACTTTTTAGACCCAACTCGTCCTGCCCCGCCCCGCATTGATAAAAGTTAAATTATAATTTTTACATACCCAAAAACTCTACTATTTAAGCTTCCATTTAGGAAGCGCGTTTTGCATATTTCCTAACATAAGCTTTCTTTTCCCGTGGGTCCCATGCATTGTTCACAGGACTCACAAGTACCATATTCAGTAACTTTTTTTTCAAAACTGGGTTCCACGACACCATTCACACATTTAAAAATTATTTTGCTACAGTGTTTTTAGTTTTTAGTTTTCAATAATAAGCGATATTCAAACAGACCCTAAATAAACAAATTATCAGCTTATTTTATTCTACCCAATAAGGCTTTTTGCCTCTTTTTTTCCTTTAGCAAGGTTGGAAATAAGGTACTAATTTTAACATTTTTTTTTGTCTTTATTATAAACAAATTTATGTACTATTGAATCATTGATTTTGTAATATGAGATTTTTGTTTTTGTTGTAATATTGTCTTATTAAATACTTTAATAATATTATTCAACTTTTACTAAAAACTAGTATGTAGCCCGTGCTACCGCACGGGAATAGATATATTATTAATCATGAGTTTATTCATATTTAAAAGGCTCAGTTAAGTCTAAATTCATATTATTAACCAGAAAATTTTATTAACAAAACTTAGTAATATATATATTTGTTGATGAGAATGAGTGGTGGGGTAAGATAGAATAGATGAAAGGAGGAGGGGAAGAGGAGATGATAAATAAGCACAATTTCAGTTGAGCAGGCTAGCAAACCTTATACGATATGGCTTATCAACTGGGATTTTAGTTGTAAGTGCTTATAAATAATTGGCATAAAAGTGGTTTGTGTGCATAGGTGAATTGTGAGTTGGGCGTATAGGAAATGTTGTTTGTATTGTTTATTCTAGCTTAGATGAGTATATTTTCATTGGATTTGTATAATTTATTTGTGAGAGCTATGTGATGTGTCATTAGTGGATGGTTTACTTTTATTTTATTATATTGTGTGCTTCCACATGAGTATGGTTCACTCTCATCACAGTGACATAAAATATGTTTTGGACAAGAAAGATTGTGTTTTATTATTTAGCAGGTATTGTTTGGTAGATTGGATGTAAAAATGCGGGGATTTTTAGTTAGAAATGTAGGGATTTAGAAAGAGCTTACCAAACAAATGCGGGGATTTAGCAGGTATTGTGCTTACCAAACACCACTTTATCTATTTTACCAACCTATTTTTAGAAAGAGCTTGCAACTCGTGCAAATACACGGGATTTTTATTTAATAATTTTTTTGTTGTATTTTTGTAGCATCTCAAAAGTTTTTTTTTTTTTTTTTATATAACATCATCAATATTAAATCAAATCATACTTCATTATAGTAACATATATTAACACACTTTGAATAAGCGGGAAAAAATTAAACTTACAAAAGTGGAAAAACAAATAGTTTTCTTCATAACTTCATAAAAATTTAGGTACATAGCTCAAAATAACATTTATAACCTTAAAATGAACCAAAAGTCAAATAGTTTAACCCCCTTAAAAGTTTATGGGTCTAATGTTGTGAGCAACCAAGCCATTGATGATCTTTTTGCATACCTAGACATATCAGAACTTCTAAAAAAAAATATGTTAAATTGATTCCAAATGAAGAACACATACAGATGCGAAATTAGTTCTACCATCTCAAATCTAAATCACATGAATCAATGTTAGATAGCTTATCATTTCTTTTTCCTTTCAACACGTCTAATAAAAATCTCTAAATCGGAAAAAAAAAAAAGTAATTATTTTTATGGTAAGCATTAATCCCTTGGACAATAGTATCATTAAAAGTACATAATCTAAGCATGAATCTCCATTAATACACCAAAGAAACCATGCATAGATTATGCAGTCCTCTCCAGTCATCTTAAGGGTCACATTTATATATAAAAAATCCTCTAATTTCCTTTTAAGTTGTAAACTTATAGTTATTTCTTTTTGTAGATTATGCATGTGTGGTCCTAACAAAAATTAAAGGTTTAGAGATTAATCTAGTGAGATCCTAAACCTTCCTACTTTTTGAAAGGTATTAGAAATAATGCATTGAAATACTGAAGGAAAAAAAGGGCACAATATTGTCGTGGGTAAATAGACATTCCTCACTATGGTTAAAAAAGCATCACATGGTCCAAAATAACGCTGAGGCACCCTAGCCAATAATTTTCCTTCAAATTAAAGTTTTGACTACTTGCAATCCACACAACATAACCCAAAAAAAAAACACAATTAAATGGTAATAATCAAGCTGTATCTCTCTTCAATAACTACCTAAAATCTAAAAGATAGAACAGCAAGGAAACATCTTAAAGAAACAAACTTACCTTCTTCTTTTTTTCCAAACAGTTGCATAATTTTTTAATGGTGCATTGGTCAGATCCAAGGCAAACTTCACATATGCCACAAAATCTCTTTCTCGTGATTTGGCTTAGTTGCCCTCAGTTCCTCACATAAATCAAGTGCACTCAATTTGCATAGAGTAAGAAAATGTAAATATTAAGTATTCAAAATGGCACAATGGATTCTACATAGCCACCTTCCCTAATCATAT
This sequence comes from Quercus lobata, assembly GCF_001633185.2. Lineage (NCBI taxonomy): Eukaryota > Viridiplantae > Streptophyta > Magnoliopsida > Fagales > Fagaceae > Quercus > Quercus lobata. The sequence continues at coordinate 8,760,015 of NC_044913.1, forward strand.
CAAAATATGCCCAAAGGATCCAAAAGGCAAGACAAAGTATTCAAATTTAAAACTTTCACCCCTAACCATAACACTATTTGCCTTATAAACAACTTTTGCATGTCAATTCCCAATTATTAAGACTACGAATCTTGGAGCAAAGCAAATGAGGATGGCTATTTTTCAATTACCGATATACGTCTTAAGACAACTGCAGGTTTTGTTTTATCAAATTTTATTGTTTCTCTTTCTCCTAATCTCCCACTAAGTTATGCATTAAAATATGAACTTTGATAGTTTTAGTGACATGTAATGCAACATCAAAATTGATTAAGAAATTTAATTGATTTTAAAAAATTTCGTGTCCTGTTTTATTCAGGTCCAATTTCTTTGTCATATTTATTCCCTTTAAGAACAAAGAATGGTTTTGGGAAATGTTTATAGATTTTGTTTATCAGAATCTATATTTGTTCTACGTATTCACTGAAAAATTTAAACAAACACACAGAAAAAACACAAAGATAACCAAGAAAAAAGTTATTTTAAAAAAGTGCAGAGAGTTATTCAAAACAGAGTAGATTTAATGAAATAGTGCAGTGCAGTGCAGACTTTTTATGAATCAGTGCAATGTAGATTTTGTGAAACAATGTAGCGAAGATTTTAGATGTGTAGCAGTGCAGATTCTTTGTAGAAGAATAGTGCAGAAAAATAACATTTTGAAGAAGAAATCTTTTTAACAAATTGGATCCATAGACCAAATTTTGTTCACTAAGAAATTTAAACAAACAAATAGAGAACAAACAAAAAGATAACCAAAACAGAACCTTCAAACTCACATTGCTCATTTTATAGAACTTGGCAAATGAAACAAAAATCCCAAAGCCAAAGCTTATTAGTAAAATCACATACCAAATAAAATGGAGGTTATAATGTGGTTTTGGAGAAGGAGATGGGCAGAGAAAAAAGAGCGGATAGACTAACAGAACACAACGTATTCAAGGCCTAGTGATACCCATTGAGAAGCTTCAAACAGGGCAAAAAAAATCCTTTGAAAAACCTTTCTTTTAAAGGTATAGATAATAGGTTATACAATATCAATTGATTTTTTTATATTCTAGATAAAATTTGATTTGTGGTAACTTATGATAAAATAAGCTTCAAGACCCCTTTATTTATAAACCACTTAAGTCAAAACGCAAATTCCCAAAGTCATAATCTATTCATTCTAAAGATAAACCACACACAAAGACATTTAATGTTCTTTCAAACGTTACCCTAACAAAAACATGAGAGAGACAGAGACAGAGACAGAGACAAAAGGGGGGTAATTATAGAGAGACAATGTGAGAAAACTGGTGAATCTATTGGACAAAATTCTGTTTTGATTAGTATATTAAAGCCAATGAATGTTTTAGAAACCAAAGAATGTTGAAGGCTGATAGCAAAGGGGTTTTGAAGAGACCATTGTTGATTTATTTAAGTTTTAATTTTCTTTAAGAATACCTTACAAATTGGCTCCTTGACTAACTCTCCTCCCTTGCTTGGTTGAGTAACTATTCTTGCTGAAAGAAACTGATACAAAGGGAAAAATACAAAGGCGTTTACAATTTAAAGAAAACAGGTTGAATAGCCAAAATTGATGATATAAACTTTGCAACATTTTCTAATATTGCAAAGCAATAAAACAAAAAAATAAACCAAAGAAAACTTAATTTTGCAGAGAACTATCCCAAATACATCAATTGGCAAAATGTAATCCAATGGATGAATCCAATGATATTGATATTGAGATAGAATAGAGAAGAAGTCCATTGGAGAAACAACGGAATCAACCTAATGGAAGTCATAGGATAGAGAATGAGAAGAATGATAGTTAGAATCTCCTAACCTGCCAGTTTTATCCAGCAATATTTCTTGAAAACACCTGGTGAACATCATAAATCTGTCTAAACAGAGGTAATTCAAACAACAAATACATAATGGATAGAATCTATTACAAAGTATAAGATAAACGAAAGAGAAATTAGTCTTTCATAAACAATGCTGACCTAATCTCCAAGTATGTTTGATCATATCTAAAACAAAATAATAAAGTACCAATATACCTCATTGTCATAGTCAATCTTTCTTTAAAAGACTGATTTTCAAATGGTAATCTTATCACTTCTATGATACCAATTCTATTAAATGCTCTTCAATTGGCATATCTCATCCATATATATATGTAAAGAAATCACACTGGGTTAATTTGCATATTTTAGCAAATAACAGATATTGATTTCGGAGTTTAATCAAACAAATTGGAATCAAAGATAGACTATATACCAATTATGAATAGCTACCACATTGAATTCAAACCCACAATCCCATTGATTAAATAGTACAAAAAAATTAACATTTTTTGGTCAAAGTAATTTCTCTTTCATGAACAACTTTTGTTATATTTTTTTGGAACATAGCTTTTTATTTATAACGAAAACATATAAACATTGTAAATACCAAGACAAAGAAGAATGTACAATAGAGGGAAAATGTGAAGTTACAGGCTATAGATTAAATCAGACAGATATTAAAATTTTACAGGTCAATTCAATCCAAATACTTGAGGAAAAAAAACCTAAAATATGGAAAATAATTATACAACAAAAAAGGGCATGAGTAACAATAAAGAAAACCCAATTGGATAGCAAAGCAAAAAACCAATCCCTGATACGCAAACAACACTGGTTACAAAACATATAACATGGAAAAATAAATAAATAAATGCAACTTATGCACAGGTTAGTGCTTTTTAATTAACTTTCGTATTTATTTGTTTCTAATTTCAGTACAAATGAAAGTCAATTATAAAGTCATCAAAGGATAAATATAATTAACAAATTAGTAAATAACAGAATACTGGAATTGTTCTTCCATGAAATCTAAAGACCAAAACCAACAAACACCAAAAAAGAATAAATGCTATAGAGACCACAAACCAAATATAAAACCTGATTTGAAACTGAAATTAATGATTACATAATCATCACTAATAGAAAACTCAAATCCTTCAAAACCAACACAATGTAATCATTGAGCTACACTGAATAGTAAAATTGCACAAAAACAAATAAGCCAAATTGATTGCAAAGCAGAGCAAACATAAAAATAAAGATCCATGGACTAATCAAAAACATTAATGTGTTCACAAGATTTTAGTTTCAAGTTTAATACTTTTACTACTGCTTTGGTATCAGTTTGGTAAAACTGCCATTATTTCGGATTGCTCAAAAAATAAATCATAGCAGTTTTAAATTGCAGCAGAGAAAAATGAAAGAAATATTGCAAAAAAAGCGTGAGAAAACATTGAACATATGGGTTGAATTGTCAACAACACACCATTTAATCAAATCTATGTCATTTATTTCTATGTTTCTATTTCAAAGAAGGCAGTAAATAAACGAAGAAAACAATAATTTCAATTTGGAAAAGATTATAATGTTACTAAAACAGGAAAAACAAATAGTATAATCTGAGACCAAATCATTCAAAGAGAGAGAATAAACAGCCGGATTTTAATTCAAACTTGAATAAGAAAAAGTACCGGTGAGCAGTTCCTGAGAAATTAGTGCATACCTTCTGAATACACTGGGTTTTAATATGCAATAACACCAATCAAGCAGCGACAACCAACAAAGAAAGCATACCACCTTTTAAGCTCGTGAAAAGAAAAAGAAAACACAGACACACTCTTGTTTAGAGAATGACCAACCTGGCATCAACACATGATCTAGAAAAAATTATAATTGAAATCTCATAAGCTATAACTAATGCGGATTTGAAATAAGTAGAAGAGAAAATTGGCTAAAAAAATGAATTTGTAAAGAAAAAAGCTGGCTAAAGCATGCAAATCAGAGCCAATTGAAACACAGATACAGTAAATTGATAAAATCTAATACAAAGTATGAGATAAGTAGAAGGGAAATCAGACTATCCTAACCTATCAGTTTGTTCCAACAACGTTTCTTACAAAAATGCCTGGTGAACATTATAAATCAATCTAAACAGGACATTCAACATGTCACTTTTGATATATAACTTAAGTATTAAGCATATGTCAAAGCATAAAAAGGAATCTTCCACTCAAACCTGAGGCATTTAGTAATTTAAGATGCCCAATAAAAACTCACACACCGTGACTGTTGGGTCAATTGGTATCTCTTGATGTCCCTAACTTACACATTTAGGATTTGCACCTCCTCTCCTCCTCTCTTAAGCTTAATGCAGAAAAGGAAAAAAAAAGTTCAAATCCCACATGGAAAAAAATAATCCAATCTCTTTCTATTAGTTAATGAACCACCAACCTCTCCTTCAATTTCACATACATTGTCTGTGGAAGACACTAACAAAAACTTCATAGACACAAAGGAATTGTTTGGGTTTAATTAATATCAGATCAAAAAAAAGGGGGAAAGATTTGCTCTAATTTAATCAAATAAAATATATGGCACTTGCGATTTGCAAATAAAACAGTAAAAGAGAGACCAGAGAAAAGAGAAAAGAGTTTAAAGTAATCGTTGTAAAAAACAGCGCCTAAAAATTTGTTGCAAAGTGTATAACATACTTTAGTTATCAATCTGTTTATTTGTTATTTTAAAATGCAGTAATTAACCCAAAAAATCCCATAATCCCACTTACAAAGAACTTAAAATTACTATACACTCTGAAGCATCCATGTTGAAATCTGTTTATAATCCCTAATGTATAATACAATAGACCAAAGAAAAATAACAGTTTATACCTTGTACAAAAGAGAAAGTGTATAATACAATAGTCAAATTTTGGCCGAATGGCTTTCACAAATGGTTTAATTATTCATAGCCCGTTGACCTCATGTAAACATTCCCGGCAGAACTCCATTCAAGCAAACTATAATAAACTGTAAAATGGTTTTATTTTTCAATAATCTTCTCAATGTTCCCCTTAAATTAAGAGATTGGTCTGATTTTTCAAGAATCACCATATCTAGAGGTCAGTTTGATTTATATATAGCCATTATTATATATGTCCTTTGGAGATGGCCTCTCATGATTCTAGGGTTCTACCATTCTTGTCCATGCCGTAAGAATTAATATTGACAACAAAGCAACTAAAGAAAGAGAATAAACATCCAAATTTCAATTCAAATTCAAACACAAAGAAGTGATGTGTACCTTTCATCAGTCTGTGTTTAGTTCCAATTATATTGGTCACGGAGTAGTGCTGATCCTCAATCTCAATCCCTATTGCTTACGGATTGTATCTATCTCTCTCTATTTCTGTCTCTCCATTTCTCTATATCTGCATCTCTCTATTACCGGTGCCAGTTAAGAGAAAAACCCAAAAAATTTGCAGCAACCACTGATTCAATATTTCAGGATAGTTAACAAACTTTAACAACAAAAATTATTCAATAATCTTAACCAGGTAAATATCATAAAATTATTATTTTAAAAAATTATCTCATTGGACCCATTATAATAGCTTGACATATCAATGGCCAAAAATATCATTCAGATGCAATTAATAACATATCAAACAAACATAAACACACAAATAATAATAATAATAAACAAACAAACAAAAAACAAAAACAAAAACAAAATTTCTTCTTTTTTTAATTTCCCAAATAGTTTTAGCCATGAAACTAAATCATGGTTTGAGCACTATTACAATATTAAAAAAAATTATTTTAAAAAACTCTTAAAAACTGCCAATCTAAGAACCAAACACAGAGGCAATTGTTTGACAGAGCCATCCGTAAATGGGTTAGGGGAAACGATGGGGAGACTAAGAAAATAAGGAGATAGAATTGTGTGAAGAAGAAGAAGAAGGTCATGGGAGTGCATTAGAAAGAGAGAGAGTTTGATCGGGTGGTTCTGTTACCCAAAAGAAAAACCAAATCTAACATAGATATCTGATATTAAAAACCATTCTATCCCAAATTCCTTACTCAAAACTGAATCTAAGCTAAAACCTAAATGCAATCCAATACAATCAAAATACCCAGACCTAAATCATATTTAAACCCAAATTTAAAGAACCAAAAAACAGAGACTAACCGATGGAGGATACGGATCTGATGGTCTTTTATAGTGAAGAACCCTAATTTCTTGTTTGCCATTGACAGAGAGAGAAAGAGCTGTCAAAGATTTTAGAAAGAACCCACCTCGTGGCCCAAGGTTTTCTTTTTTCTCCTTCCCTTTCTCTATATCGCAGTGTCGCTAGGGTCTTCTAGTTGAAACGCTTTTTTATTTTATTTTAACCGGCAGAATGTTTTATTCAGCCAAATCCAAAAAAAAGAAAAAAGAAAAGAAAGAAGCACAGCGTTTAATTGACTCTAATTTCATATTGAAATTGGTGTGTATACGTGGCACACAATTAGAGTTCTAATTGGAATTGCAATTTTACATTCTCTCTGCTTCACCTATTATTTTATATATAGATTAGTTTGATTTGATAGGATAAATTTATTTGTAATTTCAAGTATATTTTTATTAACAAAACATTTTTTATTAAAAACAATTGTAATAATTATGGGCAAATTAACAAGAAATAGAGTTTTACGGGATATAGCAGGGGCCCAAGGGGTGGGGATGAATCAATAAAATTTTTCCCATCATGCAGGGCGGGACAGGGATGGGGGTAAGACAAAACCATGCGGGACAGGAGTAAAAACCCTATCCTTCGAACCTGCCCTTATCCCATTGCCATCCCTACTTAGGCTGTCTAGGCTGATAATCATAGGGGAGGAGGACTCAGGCTTTAAAAGAGAGGAGGCCCAATTATAACAAACTCAAAATATACCTAATTGAAAAAAATAAAAATTTTGGGCCAGAGGGGCCAAGGCCCCCTTGGCCCCGCCCCCTCTTAGATACGTCTCTGTATACATTACACTGGTTGTGTTTGTTTTGGGTGTAAATGATTTCTGGAAAATATTTTACACCCAACGGCATGTTTGGGTGCACATGTAAAATAAAGTTTTTCAGAAAGTCTTAAACTTTGACCGGAAAATAAGCCCTTTTGTTTTACCTTCAAATGATTTTTGGACTCATAGACACCCAAAGAGAGAGAGAGAAAGAGCAAGAAGAGAGAGTAGAGAGAGTGAGCTAGAAGCACACACAACGCGAGATCACACCACCGCCCCAACCTCAGCTCCACTCCATGCACCAACGAGAGAGAGACATCACTCCACCCTACATGCAGACGCCACTCTTCTCTTCTCCCACTCAACCTCACCTTAGCCCACTTCGAGCTCCAAATGTACCCGATCCACCAAGGCAAAACTCTCTCTCACGCTGGCGAAGCCCATCTCACCTCCAACATCTCCGATTCGTCCCTCCCATAGTGCCGTCGAAACACTTCTCTCAAACCTACCCTCTACAATACCCGATCCACACCCCTTCAAACCCATCTCCCTTTTCTTCTCTTCTCGCACGCAACCTCACCTCCGAGATCACACGGAGATCACGCTACCGAGATTGCGCTGTCGAGATCATTGCCCATGAGCGATCTCTCTCTTTCTCGATCTACCTGTCCCTTTCCCTCAATTTTTGATCAGTCTCTCTTCCTCCCTCTCTCAGCTTGACTGAATTGTTTGAGTTTAACAAATGGTTTTGTTTTGATTTTTGTTTTTTTAAGTTTATATATTGAAATTTTCTATTATAAAATTTGTTTGGAAGCTGAGAAAATGTGAGAAACTAGTAAAAAAAATAGCATTTTTAGAACGCAACCAAACATATGAAAACATTTTCTAAAACAATTTTCATAATGCAGCCAGACACTTAAAAATATTTTCCTTTACCGAAAATATTTTACACTCGGAAAATATTTCACATTTAACCAAACGCAGCCTAATTTGCAAATAATTTATGAAATTATAGTAAACGATTGGGATGTCAAATATTTAATCTTTAATCTCAAAATTTTCATTTCAATATGTAATATACTCATATTTAATCTTTTAATCGAATGAACCATGTGCATTCCCCATATAAAGTACTCCATAAATCTGACTTTTCTTTTCTTTAAATACTAAAATTTATTTAGCAAATCATAGAATTGATCCAATTATGATATTGAAGACTTTTATTTATTATTATATATAGTTTGACTATAATCAGGCAGTGGCGACTCTAGGAATTTTATTTAGGGTGTTCCTCAATAAGCATAAATTACACAATCTAATAAAAAGAAAATTTTCTATATTAACAGAAACAACAATAAAAAAAAACATGCAAATACATAAAGTTTACAATTGCCTTCTACGTGGTTTTCTTATCAAATATTTGTCCATAATTCTAGTAAAACAATAAACAATATACAAAAAACTATCAAATATTAATTATTGTTATTTAGTTGTTTCATTAATTTGTTTATCTTTTATAAATTATAATTTGTTATTGTAAGGACGCAATTTGCAACGAACCTTAACAGTGTTAGGTTCGCACGTAAAAAGGCCCAGACAATATGATTTGTAGAGCGTGGGTGTCAAGAGCTAGGTTAACTGTGGTCTCCCTTAAAAAGATTCGTTCCCATGCATACTAAAAGTCTAAAGTTGGTACAACGATCGTTTTCTTTAGTGATCAAGACAACTCCTTTTCTCTACTTTTGCTCTCTTCTTTCTTCTGTCTCTGTTTTTCTCCTTCTTCTTCTTTTTTGTTTCGATCCCCTTTTCCTCATGCTCTTCTTTTAGTTTATATACCCCCCTTTGTGTTCCATCCTCACCGCACACGTGTAGGTTGGGTCCGGAAGACTTCTTTCTGTCCCATCTAGCACCCCCTGGAACTTCCTATGGGCAGCTGTAAAGCTGCTTCCTTACTGTTCAGGTATCACCTCCACATTAATGCGGCCAGAGAGTTGGTTGAGAGGTCATTAATGTAGAGGCAGCTGTAGTGATAGATATTTGTTTGCCTTATCTCTTTCATCCTTGGTCGGTCATTCTATCTTTTACGGTGACCTAATTCTGAGGTCTGGTTGCAATAAGACCACGTCCTAATCGTCCTCGGACGCACACTGCCGAGGAGTATGGTGTCCTCGGACGAATACAGAACCCTACCCCTGTGATGTTGACTACCATCCCCTTCAGTAACTACATTATGACCTGACTTAGCCTCCTTGGACAGATATGCATCCTCGGATGGGCTGCGGGCCCAACATTCCTGAATCAATCCTGAACTTTATGGGCCTATTGATCGAACGGTCCCCACAGTTATATTGTTGTTTCATTAATTATAAAATTATTAATTATTTTTTAGCCTAACATAATTTAATTTGTTTGTCTTTTATAATGTATTATTTCATTATTATTTAGCCTAACATAATTTAGTTGTTTAATTTGTTTATTAATTGTCTTCTATAATTTTTTATGTGTATAATTAATATGTATAATGTAATTAAAAGTTAAGTGGGCCATTTCGGTACCAGCCTATTTCGATGTACCGTTTCAGAATATTTCAAAGTTCCTTAAAATATTATAGATATTATTACTATTATATAAAATAATGAATTAAATTTAATATGTAAATAAAATTGGATTAAAATATTTATTTATAATTTTTTTATAAATAAAATTCACATTTTGGATAGTTGCAAACAGTACAAATGTACAATAAATATGAATGTCAAAGCACCTCTTGTATGTACAAAAAAGTTCTTTTACTTCATATATATATATATATATATATATATAAATTCTAGAAACGGTAGAAATATTACTCTTGGATAAGAATGGTTAAGTTACCAACATCTTATCAACCACCCACTATTTTTTAAAAAAATAATAATAAAAAAACAGCCTTTAGCATTCTACTCTAGATATAGCTGGAAACCAATACATTAAACTTGAAACTTTTTTTTTTTGGTAAAAATTGAAACTATCTAGACTTAGTAATACGTTTGCTGATTTACTGATGTAAGGACACGATTCGTAACGAACCGTAACAGTGTTGGGTTCGCACGTAGACAGGCCCAAACAGTATCATTTGTAGAGCGTGGGTTTGAAAAGCTAGGCCTTGGTCACCAGACGGTGGGTCTTTCGTGGTGTTCATACATGGTAAAGTTTCCTTCACCCCTGGAGTCTTTCTCTTGGAGGTGGGCTGGGAGGTTCTGGTTTCTAGTCATTTTTCCCAGCCCCCTTCTAGATTACTCTTTTTTCCTTTTATACTCGCCTGCGTTCACTGTCCTTCGTCCACGTATAGGGTCAAACTTTCCAAGATTGATACTTGTCCCATCAGCCCATACCCAAAGTCGTTGGGGGTGGTTGTAAAAGTTGAAGAATACGGCTCTGTCAGGTGCAGAGTATTGAATGGCAGTAAGGGCAGCTTTCCCTGGATATTTTAGATTTTCTTTCAAGTTTGGTTCCATACCGTCTTTGCCCCTCTCTCTGGTGGGACTTTGGGTCCGCCGAGGACTGAACTGTCCTCGGCTGTAACCCGAGGCCACTTTGTGCTTTATATTATCAAACTTGGGCCATAGCCCTCCTCGGCTTGGGCCTTTGGACTCCCTACGGGTAAATGGGCCTGGCTCATAAATTATTTGGGCCCCACAATAGCCCCTCAAAACCCTGCTGTCCAACCTCTTGGTTGGAAATGGGGGTTTTGGTAATACCGAGCCTTTATTATGGCCCATCTAATTCGACCTTTCACTAATGCTGGTGGTTCTCCATCTACCTAGGAGATGTACCGGTCTACGAGACATTCTTTTGATCTTACTCCTGACGCGTTTTCGCTGTTTGGTTATCCAAGACGCCCTTTTAATGACTTCTATTTACGAGACTATTTAAATTCGACGGTTTGTTTGATGAGGTGGGGAAGTGGAACGGATACATCTTTGTTTACAGGTTCTTCTGGAAACCTGGACAAATTTAATACCTTCCATTTTGCCTTCTTATAAGAAGGCAGGTAGGAGGCTATCTCTCTCGTACAGAGACCTTTTTTACCTTTCTGAGATCCGTAATCCTTAGCTTCCCTTAGCGTTTACTTTACCCACTAGTTATACACTAAATCATAATACGTTCACCGTAACAACGAGTAATGAAGGAACTGTACCCCCCCCCCATAAACACCACATTCCAATAAAACTCGTAATGGCTCGGTCAGGAAAGGGATGGCGAAGATTCAAAATCTATCTCACCATCCTTTCAGCCAAAATCCGAAGCAGGGACTCGTCACGTCCAACTTTCGGCGTGACTGAGTCGAAAACACTCATCATCAGTACCAACCGCTCTCTCACGAGCATACCTAACATGGCACCAGTGTGTTAGGAGTCAGGACTGAGGCAGGGGCCAAGTGCCCCTGCTTCTTTCTCTCTTCGTTCACTGGTGCCTCCTTTTGCCTCTCTTTCTTCTTCTTTCCACCACCAGGTCCATCCTGGTGCTTTTCCTTCTCCCTCTTTTGCTCCTTTTTCTTTCTTTTCATCTCTTCTCTCTTCTTCTCCTTCTTCTTTTCATTCATCTCCTCCATCTTCTTCATTCATCTCCTCCATCTTCTTCCGAAGAAGGTCCTTCTCTCAATATGGGCGCTACCGAGAAGAAGGTCCTTCTCTCGATATGGGCGCTACCGAGGCAGAGTTTGGAAGGACTTCAGAGACGAGTTTAAAAAGAGATCTGACTGTTCACTTAATGTATTGCTCTTTTTTTTCTTCTTCTTTTTTATTGTTTTGGCAATCTACTTTTTGTATAGGCTTGTTTAAGCCCCTCTTTGTACGTTGTAATACATCTTTATATTAATAAAAATTGTTATCACTTTACTTCACATGTTCTTTCTCTATATTTTCGAGATAATAGCGCAATGCATAGACATACAACTTTGTGAATTCTTTTTATTCTTAAACCGTGGCCGACGTCTAGGACCAAAGTCCCAGTTAATAAAAAGATCTTGCTCTGTGTTTATAAAAACAATCCGGCTTAATAATAATACTGAATCGAACAAATGATACTTAGGGCTGAAACTCCCATTAGACAGGAAAAGAAAGGACATTATGATGAGCTTATTGGGTCGGCCTAGCACAATACCGCCGACCTTAGAGTACAATACTTGGGGGCCCTAATCCTTTATCAAAGAGAAGGGCACTATTATGAATTTGCAAGTGTTGTTCGGCACAATAATATAGCATTTGAATCAATGACACTTAGGGCCAAAATGCTTGCTAAAAAAGATATCACCATAACCTTAATAGAGTTGTTTGGCACAACAATGCCGACCTGTGAAAAACGATACTTACCCCAAAACTAGCCGAGATGATAGCTCAATGCCCGGTGCAGTGTAGGAAGTAACCATCCGAGGACATATCACCCGCAAAATGAACTGCCCCCCTATGCTACTGAATAGTGGGGTGTTTCTCCATCTTCTTAACACTCCTATTGGCATTAACCTTTTACAGTATCTGAGCCGAGGATTGAGTAACTTAGAATTGTTATTAAGTAGCCAACCTTACAAAACTCAATCTTTTTCTCATCCAAGTAGTTGGTTTCCCCATAGGCTTGAGTCCGAGGACCATGCAATGCCTTGGTTCTGTCCAAAACCTAGTTTTCTCATCCAAGTAGTTGGTTTCCCCATAGGCTTGAGTCCGAGGACCATGCAATGCCTTGGTTCTGTCCAAAACCTAGTTTTCTCATCCAAGTAGTTGGTTTCCCCATAGGCTCGAGTCCGAGGACCATGCAATGCCTTGGTTCTGTCCAAAACCTAGTTTTCTCATCCAGTAGTAAGTTTCCCTGTCCATAGTTTTCTCATCCAAGTAGTTGGTTTCCCTATAGGCTTGAGTCCGAGGACCATGCAATGCCTTGGTTCTGTCCAAAACCTAGTTTTCTCATCCAAGTAGTTGGTTTCCCCATAGGCTTGAGTCCGAGGACCATGCAATGTCTTGGTTCTGTCCAAAACCTAATTTTCTCATCCAAGCAGTTGGTTTCCCCATAGGCTTGAGTCCGAGGACCATGCAATGCCTTGGTTCTGTCTAAAACCTAGTTTTCTTATCCAAGTAGTTGGTTTCCCCATACGCTTGAGTCCGAGGACCATGCAATGCCTCGGTTCTGTCCAAAACCTAGTTTTCTCATCCAAGTAGTTGGTTTCCCCATATGCTTGAGTCCGAGGACCATGCAATGCCTTGGTTCTGTCCAAAACCTAGTTTTCTCATCCAAGTAGTTGGTTTCCCCATAGGCTCGAGTCCGAGGACCATGCAATGCCTTGGTTTTGTCCAAAACCCAGTTTTCTCTTTGCGTGGGACCATGGCTTTAGGGGAGTTAGCTCCTCGGCCAAGCCCCTAGAGTTATCCACGCGATTAACGCCACCTAGCGTAGCCCCTAGTCAAGAAGCGTAGCCCCTAGCGGAACTTTACACTAAAACTCTATAACCAGTGGTTAAAAACGACAAAGGAACTCTCTCGACCTACCGCCTATGCCAACACACAAGCCTCCCCACAGACGGCGCCAATTGTAAGGACACGATTCGTAACGAACCGTAACAGTGTTGGGTTCGCACGTAGAAAGGCCCAAACAGTATCATTTGTAGAGCGTGGGTTTGAAAGGCTAGGCCTTGGTCACCAGACGGTGGGTCTTTCGTGGTGTTCATACATGGTAAAGTTTCCTTCACCCCTGGAGTCTTTCTCCTGGAGGTGGGCTGGGAGGCTCTGGTTTCTGGCCATTTTTCTCAGCCCCCCTCTAGATTACTCCTTTTTCCTTTTATACTCGCCTGCGTTCACTGTCCTTCGTCCACGTATAGGGTCAAACTTTCCAAGATTGATACTTGTCCCATCAGCCCATACCCAAAGTCGTTGGGGGTGGTTGTAAAAGCTGAAGAATACGGCTTTGTCAGGTGCAGAGTATTGAATGGCAGTAAGGGCAGCTTTCCTTGGATATTTTAGATTTTCTTTCAAGTTTGGTTCCATACCGTCTTTGCCCCTCTCTCTGATGGGACTTTGGGTCCGCCGAGGACTGAACTGTCCTCGGCTGTAACCCGAGGCCACTTTGTGCTCTATATTATCAAACTTGAGCCATAGCCCTCCTCGGCTTGGGCCTTTGGACTCCCTACGGGTAAATGGGCCTGGCTCATAAATTATTTGGGCCCCACAACTAATCTTATGATTTTTTTTTTTTTTTTTTTTTTTTAAGATTCATATCTTCTAATAAGAGCATTCACATAAGTGTAAATGCAAATTTTCCTTCTGTTTTGTAAAAAAACTTACTTTTTTTATTTTACATATTTGTTTTTACAAAACAACTACATCAATTGGTCTATTCTACACTTTTTTTTTTTAATTTAAATAATATTTTTCTCATATTTTTTTATTATTCACAACTACCCTGACACCACCACCAACTTTAACACACACGCCATATCTGAACTCTATCTCTTTCTTTTTCTTTTTCATTTTCTTCTTGTTTTCTTTTCCTTCTCCTTCTTTCTTCTTCTTCATTTTTTCTTCTTCAGCGTCTTCGTCTTTCTTCTTCTTTTGCTAATGCTGAAACAAGAAGCTAAAGAGAGAAAACTCTTGGTGGGTAAGCTTTTTTCTGCATTTTCTTCTTATTCTTTTGCAATTTCAGTTTGATTATTTATATGGGTTTGATGATTTTTTTTTTTTTTAGGAGAGGGTTTGATGAATTTGGGATCTTGATTTAGATCAAGTTTGAAGAATTTTATGATTTGTTGTTGGATTTAAGAGAAGATAAAAGGATTAAGAAGGCAGAGGAAGAGAGAGATCGAATGAGAGAGGAGAGATAATCAGATACAAAACCAGTTCCGGCCGAAATCCACATCTCGACTGGAATAGACTGAATCAATAACATTGGTTGAGGGTGTTCCTAATTTTGGTTGAGGGTATTCCTAATTTTTTTTAAGGGTAAACAAATAAATTTTTTTTTAATTATTATATATAATTTTTTTTTTTTTTCAGGTCAGGGTGTTCCTAGGAACACCCTGGCCTGAACGTGGCGCCGCCACTATAATCAGGTCTATCGTATTTTAGTTAAAATGTCCTGTTGATCTAAAATACTATTCTGATTAAAATATTGATAATAAATATTTTTAAAAAATTATAACAAGTTTTTTTTTTTTTTTTACTTTATATTATTATAAAATTGTATCGCATTTTTTACGTACAATGATTTACTCCTTTTAAAATAAAATAAAATAAAAAATCTTTATTGCTAAAGTCTTGAGAAGTTTTAAATACTCAAACGCTTGAAGAATTTAAAGGTGTTTCAAATTATGTTTATCTAAACTATTATAATGGTTTTTAAAAATAAAAATTCAATCTTATTTGATGCACTTTGACTAACTTAGGAAATTTTTATTATCTATCTTATTGTTAGACTCCAATCATATTATTGAAAATATTTTCTTACGTTTGATATATATATATATATATATATATATATATATAACCGAGCAATGTCCTCACTAATTGATTGGTGATAGCCAAATTGCCCTTTGCTATTAGATTTTTTTTTTTTTTTGGGTCAAATTCAAAATTTTAATGAAAATTCCTTTTGAGAGAGAGAGAGAGAAAGATATGTAAGTTATGATATATCTTTTGAAGTTGTGATATAAGTTAAAAGGCAGCAAGTACGTACAAATTGGATGAAATCAATGAAGTTGTTTATAAATGATATCTTTTGAAGTTGAAGCTCATGACCTATAAGTTAATCCCCTTTTAAATTGCCAACAGCTCTGGTAAAGTTTGTACAGATTCTTTCTATAGAATATCTGAGTCCTACATTATTTGACCCTGAAGGCCAACTTTAATCTCTTAAAAAGAGTACCCACTAACCCTTATCTTGTTAAATTACTGATTTTCTCAAAAATTTAAGACATTAAGATATGATAATTTTAATCATTTAACCACATACCCTAACACTTCTCCTCACTTGTGGCTCAAACTTCCTTTTATTAGGTGAGGCTTAACACATGAGATTTTAAATGGGAGGTAGAGTGGAGGAAGTAATGACCGAATTTATAGCTTCTTATTCTGATACCATGTTAATTTACAATTTCTTTTAAAAGTTTAAGTTATTAGGATATAGTAAATTTAATCATTTAACCACATACTTCCAATCCCACACCCTGTCCCTATCAGTATAATTAAAAATTAGTTCAAACTCTACAAATTCCAATGATCTATACCTTGCATGTCAATAGATAAATGGAGGGCCTTCTTGCCATGGCTCTCCACTGATCTCTTGCAAGAATGCCATGATGCTTGTGTCTATGAGGAATGAGAGTTCCATGAAACCAAAAAAATAAAGAAATTTCAGCATCACTTCTACACATACTCAATTCACAAGCTTGAGAATTCAGTCCCATAGTAAACATTAGCTAGCTACAAAATTGCTTCACAATACAATGAGCAAGAGGAGGCAACCTGCATAGATTGGACAAGTCATCCCACTCTCATACTCATGTAACCAATTTTTATTTATTTTTGGCAAGTTACACACACTAGTGAGCCTTAGTCCATTCACTATCCATACCATTATTATGGAAAGAGGAAGTTCCATTTGAGATATCATCAGCAAGTTTCAGCAAATTCTTGACCAAAACATACGACTAACATCCTCGAGAATTTAAAGTGACATTTTTTTGTCCATTAATTTCATAATAATGCTTGTGGTAGTGTGAAACCATATTGTAAGTGACCAACAAATGATCATTGACTAGATATTATTAATTAATTCCATCCTATTTCATAATAGCTTTTTCAACCAACAATGACCTCAAAGTCACTAGCCCTAACAAATTTTGGTAATCAAAGAGACTATAACAAACTATAATAGGATCAAACTCATAAAACCAAAAATATTTTTACTTGCATTTATCAGACAAAATCTCTCTCTCATCCTAATTATCATATTTTTATAAGTTAGAATAAATAAACCTAGAGGCAAAGTGACAAACATACTCAAGAGAACCTAAACTCCATTCCATCATTTTCATCATAATGCTTTCTTATTTTAGGTGACCAACAAATGACCAAATATTTAAGTCTCTCCTATAATTATTACTAGTCACAGACTTACGCGATGCATGAGAATAGATAATTATTTTGTATTTTAATATAATGTATAATTTTTTTCTCTAAAATTTTTTTGAAGGTCTCCCCTAAAAATTAAAAAATTTATATTTGGTCCAATTAGGTCTACTTCGGTCCACTTTGGTCCACTCGGTCAATTTCGATCCCCCTTCAATCCATTTTAGACTAATTGAGCCCTAAATTTTTTTTTTTTTTTTTTTTTTGGGTAGGTTTTTTTTTCAAATTTAGCTCAAGAAAAATGCTTAATTTTTTGGTTGAAAAGGATTAAATTTTATTATATTTGGGCTAAACTCTTTAGTTTTGAGTTAAAAAATACAAAGAAAATACTAAAATAGACATTATAAATTAGAAATATGAGCCCTAAAAATGCCAAAAAAAAAAAAAATTATAGGTATTCAAAAGTCTTATTCGGTCCACATTAGTGTTCTATCCAGTCCATTCTGTCCTCTTCGGTCCAATTTAGTCCTATTTAGTCCATTCTGTCCACTGAAGTTCTATTCGGTCTAATTTGGGCTATTCGGTCTTATTCAGTCTATTTCGGTCCATTCAATCCATATTGGCTCTATTCGGTCGACTTTAGTCCTATTCGGTCCATTTTTTCTACTTTGGTCCTATTCGATCCATTCTCTCTGCTTTGGTTCTATTGGTCCCATTCCGTCTATTCTATCCACTTTGATCCAATTCAGTCCTATTCCGGCTATTCGGTCCAATTTGGTCCTATTCAGTTCATTTTGTCCACTTTGGTTCTATACGGCCCATTCTATTGACTTCGGTCCTTTTCAGTCTATATTGGTCCTATTCGGTCCCATCTGTCCACTTTAGTCCGATTTGGTCTTATTCAGTCCATTCTATTCACTTCAGTCCATTTGGTCTTATTCAGTCCATTCGGTCCACCTTGTTCCTATTCGGTCCTCTTCTATCCATTTGGTCCACTTTGCGTTCCATTTGGTACGATTCGGTCCATTCCGATAACTTTGGTTCATTCTGGTCCACTTCGATCTATTTTTTTTGTGCACTTACATATTGAGAAATGATATGTTTGAGTTGAAAGCACCTAATCTAAATCCAAATATATATATATATATATATATCAAACTCGTAATATCTAAAATCTTAAGCATAACATTTTATTATTGTTACGCTTTTGTTGAGTAACATTAATATAGCATTTCAATCCACTTCGATAAAACTAAATTTAAATGAAAGTCTTTCTAAACATAAATACTATGAAAATGCAAATGTAATTTTTAGGGCAATTCTTCATTTGTTTTAACATTGTTACTTTTAAATAAATTGCATAAAGTTGATTATACTTTTAAGCAAAATAAATAAATATATACATACATATATATGTAATTTTTTATATAAATAAATTATTCATAGATAACCATGAAATGAATTCTGCTCCCATTTTGATGCAAAATATCAAAACAATAAGGACAACATAAATTTTAAACTTTGCATACAAGAACAAGACCAAAGTTCAGATATAAAAATAAGGAAAATATAAATCATTAAAACGTAAAATCAACTTCTCTATCTTTATCCTCAGAATCAAGATACCAGATAAAGTGATTAGTAATGCTGATGAGCAGATTTTCAAAAGTCTAACCCCATTCACAACCACACCCACCCCCCCCCCCCCCCCCCCCCCCCCCCCCCCAAAACAAAAAAAACTCCAGTACTATGTATTAGACAATTAAAACAAAATTTGAATGAATTTACTATCTCTAACTTCTAGTCTTCTAATTGAAATTACACCACTGCTTTTTTCTTTTCTTGACCTTCACCCCCTTTTCTCCACTGTTCTTCTTCTTCTTCACCATCTTTTCAATAGACAACCTGACCTTTCTTTTTCTTTGTACCATCTTCCTTCTTCCCCTACCAGCCAACAACCCATACCAGTTCTCTGCAAGACCATCTTTTTCTCCACCTTAGCCAAATTCTTCAAGCATTTTCACTTGCCAGAATTCTATCCATTCACTGCTACCCGTTTCACCAACATCCTAACCCTCATCAATCCCCTATACATCTTCAACAAACACCTCACCAACATTCATATCCATTATTCCATATACCTCACCCTCATCAATCCCCAAGCCTTTGCATTAGCCATGTGCATCAAAGTGATGGGGGAACATTCATGAAATTGCTAACGTAGCGGCTCAAGACTTCATGCATGTGGTTTGGTGATTTATTTTATATTGTTTCCCTAGCTGGCTGATATGGAAGGTTGTTTGTTATTTTTGTCTGCTTTGAGGTAGGTTTCAGGTATTTATGCTTCTGATTTGATAGTTGTATTGCTTTTTCATGTTATCAAAATAATAATAAGATTGGAAAATGATAATGAAGGGCTTTTTTTTTTCCTGACTAATTTTGTCATAAGGTAAGCTAGCCATACCCCTTAGGCTACTCTGTTGTTTTCTATTTAAATTGAGTAAACAGGACTATTGAAATATAATTTCAGTGAAAACAAACTAATGAGTCTAATGACACTACTCAGCCAAAGAAACATCATTACCCTAGACACCATGACTTTAGAGAGAGATCTATACAATTCTCCAGAAAATAAAATAGGGTTATTTTGTTTTATTTTTCTTCTAATCTGCAGATGAAGTGTCAAGATTAGATTATCTGCAACCCTCCTTTGCTGTAAAGGAAGAGGATAATATTAATACCTTTTGTATTTTAAGGATGACATGCCTAGGATGAAATAAGATGGGACTGAAGATGCATGTGCACGGGGACAAACATTCACATCAGGGATTATAATCCATCCCTCTCCCTTTACTTGAAACATCATGCAAATCTAGGGAGAAGGAGATTATGACAACAAGTATATATATTTGACGGTTGACATCAATGCAGGGAAAATAGAAATAAAAGGGAAAAAGAAAATAAACCAAACAAATCCTAAGTTTCACCACCCAATTAGGGTGCTTAGAATCACCACCAACACCAAGCAAAGAGAAAAACATCATTCTCTATTCATAATCACAATATTAACACCATGGTTTATCCATTGAAATAATTGATAATCAATCAAACAGATAATGTCTAAAACTGTTGGAAGAAAATTCAACAAAAAAAGTTAAAATCTATTAACACAAAACTAAACTGATGCAAAGGAAATTAAGGTTTCTGCAATACAAATTGATAGAATATTGGCTACAACACAAACTAATTAACTACTGTTTTGTTAATAACTCTGGCTCTGGATCTTCATAAGCTACCCAATTCACCTGCGGTATGGGCAGCATTTAAAGTTGAAATACAGACGCAAAATACCACCATCAAAAGTACACTTGAAGCCATTCTTGTGGGAATATTCCCAATCCTTGTTCACAATCTGAAAAGCAATGTCCTGATAAGGTGGCCCTGCATGGAACCTTATAATGCAAGTCTCACTCTCACCATTGTTGCTTTCAGAATCCTTGTCCTCAAGAATGAAACTTGGAACCTTTGTTTTGTCAACAAGGTCTGGATAAAAGATATCAAATTTATACCCCTGCACAAACTTTGGAGGTGGGTTTTCATGATCCTAGTGAGTCCTATTGTATTTGTTCCACACGTATCCAGTGCGAACTTGGTTCACATACTTTGGTTTCCTTGGTCTATACTTGTCATGCCACCAATAAACCTGAGAGTCCAAGTTCAGTTCATTAATGGCGAAACTGTCTTCTGAAGAAGGAGCTGTCTTTGATGCCAACGCTTCTTGAAGCCTCCTCTGTTGTTCTTTTACAACAGCCAGAGCCATAGCCCTGTTTTCTTCTTCTTTTTCAGGTTCAGGGTCTGCTTCTTCTTCATCACAAAGATGAGCACAAGCACGAGCTTGAGCAAGTTCTCTGGCTCTCTCATCACGTAGAACCTTGAAAGCCTTTTCAAGAGCCCTTCTTTTTCTCAGCTTTTCAAGCTCTGCCTTTCTTTCAATGGATCTAGATTTCATATCAGCAACAATGTTAACACCTAAAGAAACATCCCTCTCTATTTTCTTCTTCCAAATAAACTGACGACTCTTCATGTCGGTTCCACAACACACACACAAGACGCAGAACCTCAAATATGCCTTTGGTTCTCTCTCACAAGTAACTATGGTTCTACAAAAAGAGCACACATCTAATATATATAGACTACCTGAGTCGGTTATAAGAGTTGGTTATAAGGACTTGGCCGAATATTAAACCACCGACACCAAAATATATTATATATTTTTTGAAATATGATATATAATGATACAATTTATCCAAAAATATATACCCCAATATCATGATTTTTTTTATATTGAGTTTAAATTTTTTTTTAGGTGTTGAGTTTAACATAAAAACCTCAGGTAATACTTCTCTCAAAAAAAAAAAAAAAAATACTTGATCATGGATGGACCGACTGTGTATTTGAAATATATAAAGTCAAAACCACCCCCTTTTTTTTTTCTGGGTATAAATATATATATATATATATAGAGAGAGAGAGAGAGAGAGAGAGAGAGAGAGAGTAGAAACAATAAAAAAAACCAGTTATTTTGTTCTTGACTAAAACTTGGTTGTATGATATGCCAATTGCAAGCATTCCCCAAATTTGTAGTGTTTTCAATTCATATTTCCAAAAATAAATTAGTTTTAATTTTGATGTTTTCACAAAAAATCGTGCCACCAAAATTTGAATTTATAGACTACTTGGATTTAGGATACATTGTTTGAGCCTTGAAAAATGATGAAATTGGGCCCAAACACGTATCAGATTGAACTCTTTTTTTTTTAAATGAAAGTCCAGATTGTCAAAAAAAAAAAACCCTTCAAAATGGTCTTGAGCCCTAGAATAAGAATTATTCCAGCCAATAAGGTATTAAAAAAAAAAAAAAAAAAAAAAAAAAAAAAAAAAAAAACCCTACTAGCCAATAAGAATAACAAATAAATTGAAACATTTTTTTGAAAATCAATAAGTTGACATTTTAGACAACTATCCTCCCATACAAGTTAAATTATAACAAAAGAACCTACAACCAAAATCAACAACAAAATGAACTGCAAGCCAACACAAGTCAATTTACGTTGTTCCAAGCTTATTTACATCTTAAACCTTAAACAAAACTACAAGCCAATAAGTTACACAAGTACGTTTAAGCAAACTACATACCCAAAACAAATAGGTTTAAACAATTATAAGCTCAATGACAAATAAATATTAAAAATTGGGATCATATTAAAATGTAAAATTAGAAATTACTATAGATTTAAAATAAAAACTGAATATATATATAAACAACCTACAAGCCAATAAGGTCTACAAATAAGTTTAAACTTTAAACTTTAAACAGCGATAATCTCCGGCAAAACAAGTTACATTACCACCAAAGAACCTACAACCAAACTGCAAAGCCAATAATCTCAAGCCTACAGGTCCAATCTCCAAGTCAAGAGAAGTTACATATACCATTACAATCTTCCTTCATTATCATCACAAACCTTACCAATTGCAATGGCATTACTGCGCTGAATCAAAAACCAATGATGGTAGGTTCCCCAGGTATTTAGCATTTTTGTGCCAGTTCTAAGAGAAAAGAAGAAACAAAGACAAGTAAGTAAATGAACAGAAAAGTAGATAATACTAATTAATGAATAGATAAATTACATCAAACAAATTATATTACCCGAATTAATTTGATAGCCTTCGACTTCTTTCATTGCCTCTCCAATATCAAGTGGTGATTGTGGAGATCTTAGCCAATTTTGTGCGCAGATAAAAGCCTCAATTGTTTTTGGAGACAATGGGCTCTGAAATGGATCCAAGACACGACCTCCAGTGCTAAAAGCAGACCTGGATGCAACAGTGGAAACAGGAATGGCCAACACATCTCGTGCTACTTGGCCAAGGATTCGATACTTTGATGAGTTCACCTTCCACCAATTTAAAATATCAAAATTTTCCATCTCAGGATCTTCACAACCATCCAATAAATATTGATCCACTTCAGATTTGCGCTTTGCATTATCCTCATCAACCAAGTGTAGCTTGTATAAACTATTCAGCCTTTTTCGAACATCTTTCACGTTAGTATCAACCATCAATTGTGAAGAATGAGGCTTATAAATTGGCTGCCTGCTTACACCTTCACTTGTGACCTTAGTTGCATAATGCTCATACAATCTATCTAAAGCACCCCGCACCTTGGCTACCATGTCATCCACTTGCTCATTATCATACAACTTCTTAAACCAGAACTTAACATAACTCAACTTGTATCGAGGATCAAGTACAACAGCCACAAACAACATTGAATTGATTCTATCGATACTTCCCCAATAGT
The DNA here is from genome assembly GCF_001633185.2 of Quercus lobata. Lineage (NCBI taxonomy): Eukaryota > Viridiplantae > Streptophyta > Magnoliopsida > Fagales > Fagaceae > Quercus > Quercus lobata. The sequence continues at coordinate 8,783,338 of NC_044913.1, forward strand.
TGTCAAATTTTTTCTTCATATTCTCCGCCATATCCTTCAAGAGAGGATCACCACCACTACTACACATACTACTTAATTCGCTTTGAATCAAAACAAGTTCATGAAAATATGCATTAGAAGTGACAAACAAAGAACCTGAAAATTGTAAGGCTGCTTCATAGAAAAGCTTGAGAAATTTAGAAAAAGCTTGAATATTTTCCCAATCAAAAGAATTGGGAGGGCCTATGGGCGTTTTCTCATTCCCATCATCTTCACGAAAGTGACGAAGGTATTCCTCATATTCTTCATCTTCCTCCATCCGTTCAAAAGCCTTCTTACACTTCTGCGCTGCATTTAACATCATATATGTTGAGTCCCATCTAGTTGGAATATCAAGGCACACTAAATTTTTACTTGAAATTCTTTCAAGCATCACACATTCCTTGAACTGCTCATATCTTGAGTGAGAAGACTTCACATATCTCATTGCATTACGAATCTTCATGATTGACTCACTAAGATCTTTCAAACCATCTAGCACAATAAGTTTCAAAATGTGTGCACAACATCTCATATGAAGGAACTCACTTGACAATAAGCTAGCCTTTCTATCTTTTGTTTTTCTCCTTATGAATTCAACAGCAACATCATTAGAGCTTGCATTATCTACTGTAATAGTGAAAATCTTGTCAATAAGATCCCATTCAAGCAAGCACGACTCCACCATCCTACCAATGGTCTCCCCTCTGAGATTAGGAACTAGACAAAAGTTTAAGATTTTTTTGTGATAGTTCCAATCACTATCAATGAAATGGGCGGTGAGACAAAGATAGTTAAGGTTTTCTAGTGAGGTCCATGTATCAGTGGTTAAACAAACCCTTTGGCTGGCACTCAACACTTTCTTCAACTTCTCCTTCTCTTTTACATAAAGTATGATACAATCTTTTGTCACATTGAGGCGAGATGGGACAGGAAATCTAGGTTCAACCATAGCCATAAAGTCAAGAAAACCTTCACCTTCCACAATTCTAAGAGGCAACTCATCGATGATTATCATCCTAGCAAGACCCATTCTTAATCTCTCCACACTAAATTCTGTCACACCACTCTCACCTTCTCTCTCACTACCTTCTGGCTTATCCACTGGGGCATGAATGTAAGGATACTCTTCACAACCAAAACTAATATGTGCCAACAGGGCTGAAGTACCATGTTTCCTATGATGAAAATTGAATCGCTTCTGGCAATGAATGCATTCAGCTATGGGATCATTGGGATCACAATCCTGTAATTTTACAAAATGGTCCCAGACATGACATGGTTCTTCAGTGAAAAATTTAGTACTCACCTGATGTTGTGCGGTGGGTGATGATGCATCTGGAGGAGCTTCAAACTCGTATGCAGGGTTAGAATCAGAAGTAGCCTCCCCATCATTCATCTAATAAATGTGAGGAAAAAAAAAAAAAAAGCAAGATTAATCAAGCATGCCTGGACGCTGGACTAAACATGTTTTAAAAAATAAACAATAAAGATTTTGCCAAAATGTGTGAAAAAAAAAAAAACCAATATCCCTAGCAAAATGGATTTTTTTGCCAAATATTCAGTTTTTCAAAAAATATTACTGAAAAGATTATGCTTGAAGTTATTTAGTTATGTAGCCCCTTTTAGAACTCGAGTTAGCTAACTTAAGTTATTTGCTTGCTTGAAACTCAAGTTTACCAAACTCGATTTCTATTTGGAACTCCAGTTTCGAGTTCCAAAAGGAACTTTGGACTGAGGCACAACTTGAGTTCCAAAAGGGACCTTGGACTGAGGCATTTCAATAAATTTTTTTTTTTTTTTTTTTGCAAAAACTAAAAATTTGGCCAAAAAAAAAAAATGCCCTAACAAAATACACAAACCACAACAATTCACAAAAACAATGACCAATCTCTTTTGAATGAATGCATTTTCCAAGCAATATTACAACAATTTAAGTCTTGTAGCTTTTAAAATATATATATATATATATATATATATATATATATATAAACAAGTACCAAAGCCAAAAAATGTTTCAACTGAACTCTAACATATTTTCGAGAATGGTGAAATGATAACAATAATAACAAAAATCCAACAATAGAAATGACGAAACAACAAAATGATGAAATGAGAAGATTTTGAGAGAATTTACCGGTGAGTCCGCGTCGTAGGAATGCGAATCCGAATCCATATCAGCAGCTAACCCTAAAATTTTACAAAATATATAAATCTGCCATTAACAAAACAGACAAAACTCCATTATCACCACGACACCGCATTAGCATTCAAATTCACAGTAAAAGAATTTATTGAAAAATAAAACTAACCTGAAAAAGTTGAGTTTAGAGTGAGAGAGAGAGAGAGTTTTTTGTGAGTGAGAAATTGTGACTGAGTGAGTGAGACGCTTCTAAACTTTTTAGGGTTTTTTTTTTTTTTTTTTTTGGGTTTAATGGAACGGCGGCGTTTTTCGTCGGTGTGTTGCAGAACCGAACCGAACCGTCGCACACGGCGCTGCGTAATGGAACGGCAGCGTTTTATTTACTTTTATATGTTACTGTGAATTGGGCCGAATTTGGGCCTGGACCAGCCGAGCTCTATTCGTTTTCAGAAAAAGACTGCAAAAGGCCTAAAATCGATTGGGCTTAACTTTAAGTTTGACTAAATTAAACTCTTGTCTTTAAAGTTTAGGATTGTTCTTCATTTGGCCCCTAATAAACTTTACCACTCTAATTAGTTTAATATAAGGTATGGTTTAGGATTGTTCTTTATTTTGATCAATCAAATATTTGATTCATTTTAAAAATCGTCCTTGCGTTCATGTCAATGACTAAACTAATTTTTAAGAGAAAGATTTATTAAAAAAAAAAAAAAAACTTAGCATTTAAACCAAACACTATTTTTCATAAATAAAGAAAAATTTAAATCACTCAAAGGTCAACAAAAAGGACCATTTTAAAAATGAAATCAAATTTGATTGACTAAAAATAAAAATTTCAAAGGTAACTACAAAAACAAAAAAAACCTGAACTTTAAAATTAACAAACTTCGTTACTGAGAGAGAGAGAAATGAATCAGGCCGAATTTGGGCTTGGACTTGCCAAGCTTTATTTGTTTTAAGAGGAAAACTGTGCCGAAACGCCCAAAATCAATTGGGCTTAATTTAAGTTTGACTAAATAGCACTCTTGTCCTTGAAGTTAAGGATTATTGATTTGGTCTCTAATGTTGAAGTTCTTATTTTTTATTTTTTGTCTATCAAAATTTATTTCATTTTGAAAATGATCCTTTTGTCTATGTTTGTGACTAAGTGAAGGTTTAGATAGCGGCAAGCGTCCAGTATTTGCGTATCCAGCGTTTTGCGCATGGATACTGTGCACTATTCACGAGGCCCATAAACCTATTTTTTCAGCAAAATTTTCATTAAGAATGGGTCACACGACACTATTCACACATTTAAAAATTTTATTTACTATAGTATTTTCAGTTTTCAGTAATAACCGGTATCCAAACAAACTCTAATTCTACCCATTAAAAGATGAAAAGGTAAAAAAGATTTGTTGTGTTAAACATATAATAAAAGCAAACACTATTTTTTTTTTTATTAAAAAAAAAATTAAATGATAAAGCCTTTGATTGTTGAATAAGAGGTCTGCGATTCAATCTCCGTTTATATTAAAAACTAATTTGTGTTTTGATCCGATAATAAAGAATTATCATTATAAGCGGATGACCATTTTAAATCAGAACCAAATTTGATGTAAAAGAAAAATTCAAAGGTAAGGACTAAAATGAAAACAACCCAAACCCAAACGTGAGGGTATGTAATTTTCGTTTTTCAAAGTTTCGTTGATGCTGTTTTTCCCTGCAAAATACAAAACCCATAACGAAATCTCACAAATTAACAACCTTTGTTGCCTTGCCAAAAAAAAAAACAACCACCTTTGTTACTTTGAGAGAGAGAGAAGAGAAAAAATGGGAATCAGAATTGGAGGTCAGATAGAGAAGGTGAATGGGAAAGAATTGAATTACAGTGAGTTTGTGGAGAGGTATATGGAAAAGAACCAGCCAGTGGTGCTGACAGGTCTCATGGATGATTGGAAGGCTTGTAAAGATTGGGTCTTTGATAATGGAAAACCCAATCTCCATTTCTTCTCTACCCATTTTGGCAATTCCACAGTTCAGGTGCTAATTTGGTCTTCAATACCTTATTTTATTTTATACATGTTTATGGTTTTTATGCCATTGTTGTGAAAGATGTCAGTGGAATAATGGGTTTGTTTATTTATTTTGATTTGGCTTGAGGGTCTGTTTGGGTCAGAGAAGTGTTGGTTTGGGGGGTATAGAATAGCTCCTTAGGATAAGAAACATTAGTATGAGTTTTTGAATGTGGTTTGGAGTCCTGTTAATTCAAGTACTTTTGGCATGACCATAGAAATTTTTCAATTTTGGAGCTTGTTTTAGTTGCTGAAAAGTGCAAGAGATTAGCGTATGCGTGAGTGGACACCATGAGTAAAAGTCGATACAGCATATAATGTGAGTGTGTGTGTGTGTGATAACAGTAGTGGAGAGCTTGTTTCGGAAAAGATTGTGGCACCGGGCATTTTGTTAAGGATTGGAACTTAAAGTAAAGCTTGTGTTAGTTGCAGAAAAAGTGTAAGAGTTGTGTGTATGCGCAGCGTGAGTGGACACCATGAATGAAACAGAATGCAGCCCACAATGTGTGTGCAAGTGGGTACACCTGTGTGTGTCATCACACTACAGTAGTGGAGAGTTTGTTTCAGAAAAGACTGGTACCAGGCATTTTGTTAAGGATTGGCACTTAAAGCAAAGCTTGTGTTAGTTGCTGATACGTGTAAGAGTTGTGTGTATGTGCAAGTGAACTCCATGAACAAAACACAATGCAGCCCATAATGTGTGTCAATCATGTGGGTGTGGAAATAGTATGTGCTCACACCTAAATGCTATGAAATTTGTCAAGTAATTTCCTTTCTTTCAATTTTAGAGAAAATTTATAAAATTGAATTCTCGAGTCTTGTAGTCTCAAAACCAAATATGATCTATCTAATAGTTCGTGCATTTGTTGATGATTAGTAAAGTTCAGTGACTAGATGTTACGCTATTAACTGTTTCTAATATCAAATAAAAATAGAATTCATTTATGGCATTTTTTTGTTTGTTTGTTTATAAATCAATTTATTATGAACTGAACTCAGTTGTTACTGTGGAAATTAAAGGTTGCCGATTGTGGTACCAGAGAATTCACAGATCAGAAAAGAGTGGAGATGTCTGTTTCAGAGTTTGTTGACCACTGGCTGGAGAATTCTGTGCAGGAGCATTGTAGTGCTTCAACAGATCACAGTAATGGCCATCCTGTGCTATATTTGAAGGATTGGCATTTTGTGAAGGTATGGTAAAAAAATTGTTTTATTAATTTGTCTGCTTACTTTACATTTCTATTGAAGATTTTCCTTCTACAAGTAGTAAGAGTATGAGAACATTGTATCTTGGTTTGATAAAGAAATCAATTTCCATAGATATTTAGTCAACTTACACAATAAGTTAGCTATGTTAAAGTTTGATCAACATGACCTGGTTGTAAAATGACCAAGTCATTATGAGTGTTCAATGCAATAATTGGTAGAGTTTAAGGCATACAGACATGGCCATATCATGCTAAGAACTTTTATTATCAGCTACAAATAACAAGTAATTTAAGAAAACCAGTGCATATATCCAATGAGAGAGAGAGAGAGAGAGAGAGAGAGAGAGAGATTTGCAATGCTATTATATATATTCTTTACTACTACTAATTACCTTTTTTTTTTCAAATTTTTTAAAAGAAAAAATGTAATTAGAATGTCACGAGAAACTATACCTAAAAAAAGTCAAGCATGTGTCAGCATACTAGAGTCAAATACGCTATAATTCACAAGTTTAGTTTTGAATTAAAAAAGTCACAATGCCCCTTTGGAACTCCACTTTGATAATGACTAAGCTGGCTAAGCTGCAAGGTGTTTAATTGTCCGTCTATACTAAGATGGAAAGTGAACTATTCGTTAGTTCTTTCTCAAGTCTGGCTATATGATTTGACATGTATCATAGATGTACATAAACTTTCCTAACATTTGTTTACTGATAAAAAAAAAATTACATAAACCTTGCTCTGTTAGCATTCAAATCATTCAGCCATCAATATTAATCAAACCCTTGGGGATTTTTTTTTTTCCTCTTATAAAGAGTTATTTTTCAATTTTACCAATCTATTTGGTGGGGCAGTGTCACTTTGCCTGTGTCAGTTTCTCATGTCTAAGGTGTCTATGTTAGATCCTTGTTAGTTCAGCAGTCTGATTTGTTGCCTTTACCCTCTTTAATCTTATGCTCAGGAGTACCCAGAATATTTAGCATACACAACTCCACTGTTTTTCTGTGATGATTGGCTCAACCTGTATCTCGACAATTATCATATGCATAAGGATCCAGACACTTTTCAAGAGAATAATGAAATAAGTTGCTCTGACTATCGTTTTGTTTACATGGGAGCAAAAGGTTTGAGCACCAATATTATTCCTCTTTCATGTTAGTCACAGATATTGTTTAATTGATGTTCCACTTATTTTAAGAGAAGGGAGAAAGAGGGGAGGGGGGGAAGCTTGATGCTCCCTTTGAACAGAGAGAATTGACTGTCCTTTCTATTGTTTAAATGTAATCTGATGCTCAATTAATTAATTTTTAAATTTTAATGTAGGATCTTGGACTCCTCTTCATGCTGATGTTTTCAGGTCATATAGTTGGTCAGCAAATGTGTGTGGGAAGAAACAATGGCTCTTTCTGTCTCCTTCTCAACATAATCTTGTGTTTGACAGGTATGAATACAGTTTCCTGTGCTTTCTATTAATTAGATAGACAGGATTTGTGGCCTTAAAAATGTGCTCATGTAGGAAGAGCGCTTGCTTCTAGATGAACTTTTTGGTTGTATGTTGGTACAAGAATGACTTTGCCTTGTAAACATATTTTCACTTAGACCAATGATCTATAGATCAAATGGGACCTCTCCATCCCCCATAAGAAAGGGTGAAGGGTAAAGTTGTAGGTTCAAAAACCACTGGTTGCACGTGTCAACTTACTAATAATTTTAAAAAGAAAAAGAGAAGAAGATATTTTCACTTATAGAATAGAGGAGAATCAGATACATTCTAGATAAAGATAAATAGCAACTGATAATATTCATCTTCCACGTGTGGATTTGCGATGATAAATATATTGGAATTTTTCCATTCTTATGAAGCAATTAACTATTGTATCAAGCTTAGACATTTATCTACTTTCGTATGATATCAGTAGCAACTGGTGACCACCTCTGCCATTTATCCATTCTATTACAGTAATCTGCCTCTAAATATTTTCTTTGGGGCCAATGAGCTCGAACTCAAGTGACACCTCCTCCCCTTGTAAATGCTAGGTGGATGGTGAGGCTGTGGGATCAAAACCATTGGGTGTGTGTGTAACTTACCAAATAAAACATATTTTCTTAGGGCAACCATCTGTTCCTATTAACTATCAGGTTAATTAGTGCACAAAATTACACAAGAATATACTGACAGGACTTTTAAAAATTTGTTACCATATATATTGTCATTTGCTAAATAGCATTGAGGTGTATTAAAAGTTTGGAAGCAATATTATATGGTTGTTTAATTAGTTCAATTACTTATCCAAAAAAAAAATAAAAAAAATTATACGGTTGCTTAATTGAGGCATTATTCAGTTATAATTGTGGTGTAGGAAAAATGTTGGGTTTTCTTTTGTTGGTGGCTCTTTTGAGCCTACTTTCCGTTTCACTTAGTGTCATTAATTGATCTGAACATGCTTCCTACTCCTGGTAATTAAAGAAAAAAGAATCTAAATCCTCTAATAAAAAAGATGATACATAAGGTTGATCACCTAGCTGACCTCAAAATTTTGGAACTAAGGCTTGGTTTTTGTTGTACATAAGGTTTATCACCTCTGTATACCAAACCCTGCATCATATTTCATTATAAGTCCTGCCTAGCTGCCCATGATGGGATATTCAGTAAGCCTTTTCAAAATTTCTGTTTAATTTTTTGTTTCTTCTGGGGCACTTTCAAACCTGTCAGAGTATATTGGTGAGCTTACTTTTGTATTCTTTAACTGCTCATGTTGACAAATCTCAGTGATGCGAAAGGGTTGTGTAGAATGATGTATGGAGGAGAAAGAATTAGGTCATTTGACCATGTGTCCTCTCATACACTTGCTCATGTTATGTTAACTTCATTAGTAGTTGATAGTGATACAAAATAATGATAGAAGGTAGTTCCTATTATCGCATGTCTTTTGGACTTGTTGTTTTGATTGCCGTTTCAATTTCCATTCAGGAACATGAAAAGCTCTGTGTATAATATCTTTGATGATGTGAGTGAAAAAGTATTTCCTGGTTTTACCGAGGTAACTTGCCAGCCTAGATCTTTTAGTAACTTTAAATTCCCTTTAGTCTTCTGCATATGTTCATGTCTTGTGTGTTCATTGTGCAGGCAATCTGGTTGGACTGCACTCAAGAACAAAATGAAATTATCTTTGTACCTAGTGGATGGTATCATCAAGTTCATAATCTGGTATCTTAAACTTTTGTTTTTCTTTCTATTTTTTGGTGGTGCATATTATATATAGTTTTCTTTGTGCTTTTCTAATTTCTAATCCCAAGTCATTAATGAACATGCAATTAGTTTTGCAAAGGCTGTCCAAGTTTTCTATTTTCCATTTCTGTGGTGTTCCTCTCCCCTAACCCAGCAAAAATGCATTAATGCTTCTTTTCTTCTTTCACCTTTAGGTAAAGTTTTTGAATAGTCTGCATTATTAAAGTCATTAGTCAATACTGATTTCTCAAGATATTTGTAGTAAAGGCAAGTATACATAATATATGACAACAAATTCTGCAATTTGTGTTTCTTCTTAATATCTGGCTTATGGTCCTCATCAAGTATGATTCGAAGTTCTGAATCTGCTCTAATTTTTGTTTTTGTTACCCTAAAAATAATATATATATATATATATATATATTTATTAATATTATATGCTGCTGTTTTCTTTGTAATTAGAGACAAAACCATTACATATCAAAAAATAAAAAAATAAAAAATAGAGAAAAAACCATTAACATGATGTTCCTCTTAAACTATTCTGTGGCCTGCAGAAGCCACATTTTGGTTTACTTGCCTTTAATTAAGGTTGTATGTCTAATAGCTGTGTTTGGTTTTACATTGGGGATATTTCAGTTTATGGGAACTGAATGTGTGCCCTTGATTCTAGAATTGGGACACTGTTTCTTTTCTTGTGATTAGCAAAAGACATTTGGGGGCTATACTTATAAGGGATGATAAGGGTTTGGCTATTTTCCTTAGGGTCATTGTCAAACATTAAGTACTTTTAGACAATTTGAAGGCATTTCCCACTTGTTTGGCTGACTGTTTGATCTAATTAGGATGCTTCTAGCGTAAAACTGATGTAGCATGTGAGGTTTTTTGTATGGTTGATTTGGAGTCCTTCAATTTCGGGATTTTTTTCCAACTTCTATCACATGTTTAGGCTCAGAGATAGGTCAGATGGGACTTAAATCATAGGCTCAATTCATTTAAATTTTTCTACAAGTTGAATGTTCGTTGGATGACAATGTCACTTATAACATGCATTTGTAATGTTTTCAGGAAGATACAATATCAATAAACCACAACTGGTTCAATGGCTATAACCTTTCTTGGGTGGTAAGTAGATACTAGATTCATGTAGTAATACTATGAATATTTGGGCCTGTTCTAATTGAACTCAAGCCTTTCTCAATTTTTATCATTCTTCCAGTGGAATTTACTTTTGAGAGACTACAATGAGGCTAAGGAATACATAGAAGACATCAGGGATATATGTGATGATTTTGAAGGTCTCTGCCAGCGCAATCTTGCGGCTAACACAGGTGTAGTATGAATAGTAGAGGATTGCTTAGTCCTTCTTAACTCAGCTTGTGTGCCGCTAGGCAACCTCCTTTTTGCTTTTTAATATAAAATTTCTTTACTTAAGCAAAAAAAATCAACATTCTTTGGGGTTGCTAACCATGCACACACTTTTTTATGCTATTCCACTCCATCCTCAGATATCGTTTGATGGGAAGCATGGCTTGCAAAACTTGAACTAGAGTTGTAATATTCTAGAAGATTTGAAATTAATGATAAGGTATCCTACCCATGTAGTAAACCTGTTCTTTAACATGCCATTAAATGCAAAACTATCACTAATATCCCAATTTAGGCATAGGAAAAAACTAAGTTAATTATTGATCTTTCTAGTTTCAACAGGGCATGATCAAAACTGTGTAAAATATTCCCTCCGTCCCATTTTGTTTGTTCATTTTACAAGATTTAACTTTTTAAAGGAATATCATTTAGTGCTTAGTCTCAATAAACTGGACAAGTATTTTGGGACAGCCAAAAGTGGAATATTGGACAAACAAAAAGGGACAGAGGGAGTAACAACCGATAATTATAGAAATTCTAATATACTCTCTTTAGTATACCATATTAAAAACAAAATAGCTTAGGTGGACAACTTATGAGGAAGAAAATCTAGCCAAATCATGCTGAAATCACCAGAATAGATCTGCCTTTTCATTCCAAAGTCACCAGAGGTGGTGTTAACTTCTGGAGCAAACTCCAAGAGCTTGAATGTGAATCCCCATATTGATTTTACAAACAGGATAGTGGCAAAAACTCGTTATAGGGGAATATGTGATTGGCCAATTGTAGTACTACTTTGTTTTAATATAGTTATAATGTAACTTAAGATCTGGATTTTCAATAATGTTCATAAGCTCTTCTTTGTTTCAAATGTACCCAGGCGAGTGCCAATAGGACTATTTTCAATTTAAGGGTGCATTAAGTGAGTTGTGCCTATTCTACCTAAAATGTAAGTGAAATGAACTAAAATAAGAAATAAAGCAGGTCGAGATCAGCCTGGCCCAAACTAACAATTAGAGTAGCTTAATTGATGAAGAAGCTATTCAATTTTCTACCACAATAGGCTTGCATCAAGGATGGAGTGAGCCCCATTTACTTCCGTCATTAGTAGATGAACTAACAGCATATTTGGAAGAATTCCCATGACATTCTGTGCATTATATACATTTTAGTTGAGAACTAGTACTAATTCCCATTGTGCATGCCTTGCTGCTAGTTGCACTATGAGAAGTTTGCTGTACTGGGATTATGCCAATCCTATATCTTGTATTGATTGATTCTTTTTCAACAGGCATGAACTTCTATGATTTCTTTATTTTCATAACATACTTCTGCTTGGCAAACTTGGTCCAACTTTGCCATTTACTAAGAGACTGCAAAAACCCCACTTGGAGTTCATCCACAGTAGCTCGGCATTTAGCTTTGAACCTTCGATCTCTCCGGAACATTGCAGTCAAGATCAACTCTATTGGTGGTGTGGCAGGAAGTCATGGCTTCTTGGATATAAGGGAAACTTTAGATGATCCCATATTTCTTAATCTGTGTGTGGGCTTGGAAAGAACATTTGGGATGATACACAAGAAACAGAGTTTCTGTTTTGATACAAAGAAAGACTTGGTAGATGATTTAACAAGCTTGGATATTATAAGAACTTATGGTTCCCAAATATGTACTGCCAAAGATCTGGTTAGATTTATTGACAATGCTATTGCAATAGTCAGTGGCATTAACAGTGAAATTGTTTTGCCTTCTGAATTAGATGGTGCTTAGATGTTCAATAAGAATTGATTTTGGCTGCGCTGTTTCCACTTTCCCTGCTTTACTGTTCTAAGAAATTTATGAGTGGCTATTTTTGTGTACGGCTCTCTCTCTTCATATGATTATAGTCTGCAGGAAGTGATTATTTGGATTGTGAAGATTGTGAATCATTCTTATAGGAGGATCTTATAGCAAGAATGCTGACTGTGAAGCTCTGGGAATGGTGTGTGTTCATTGGCTGCTTTCTAATTCATGTTGTGACCATGGTACATAAGAAACTAATTAAGTCAAATACTGTTGCTGTAATTACTAGCACTGTTCTAGATTAAAATAAAAGAAAATTTTCTGTTCCCCCCACCTTTTCTGAATTTCATGATGTTAATCTCTGTGATGATTAAGCCAGTCTAGTCCACAGCTTTTGTGAAAGTTTGGAATCTGAAATTATCTATTACTATATAAAAGTTTTAATATAAAATTATAAAAATATTGATGCTTTAAAACAAGGATTCGGTTAATGTGTGCTCTTAGGGCACACGTTAAACTTTCTGTTTTTGGAAACATTTTCTCAAGAATTGAAAAAGCTGTCATTACTTTTTCAATTCACGAGAAATTTTTTTCCAAAAATGGAAATTAATGTGTGCCCTAAGGGCACACATTAGTAAAATCCTTAAAACATTAGTAAAATCCTTAAAACAAATTGTGAAAATCAGTATTTTTTTTAATAGAATTTTCAAGTCATGATAGTAAAATCGTAACTTGGCGGTGCATTCTGTGCTTAGTTGAAAACTGTCACGTCAGATATGCAATGGAAGATCATTACTAAAAGATGAGATTTTTAACCATGGCTTTTGACATAGGGCTATTACTATTTGTGCTTAGTTGGAAATCGTTTCTTTGGAAAAGTATCATGGTCTTTCAAAACTTTATACATTTCAAGGTGAATGGGTGATTGATAGTGTTGCTTTTTTAACCAAATAACTTATTGACCTTCCTTTATTGATCCACCGTACTCTTTCATTCAATAAAGTTGTGTAGATTTTTAGAGCTCAGCTTCTTTTGTTAGGACTTTTTTTATTAATTATTTTCAATTTAATTGGACAAGTTGATTAAAATGTGGATTCTTCTCAAATGGTTTTTCTATTGAATTTTTCGAAAATAGTTCAATACTATTTCCAGTCAGGCTTGATTGGTACATCCACTAAAACACATGTTTTCAGTTTTTAAATAATATTACACGTATTTTTATACATGTTTTCAGTTTTTAAGTGCATGTATCTAACATTCCCTAAGCGTTCATTTGCCTATGCTTATTTTGCATTTGCATTTTAAGTGCTGGGTCCCACAGCACTGTTCATGACCCAACCAACAAATGAAAAACACAGGAAACAAACCCCCCAGCAGCACCGTTACGTTTTAAAAATTATTTTGCTATAGTGTTTTCATAAATAAATTTTCAGTTTTCAACAAAATAAACAGTATCCAAACAGAACCTAAATTTGTCCACAAACAATCCCTTTGATAGAAAGTAAAACAATTTTAAATATTTTGTTAAGCTCTCAATGTGAAAAAAGCTAAAGAAAAAGTTTATTCACACAATCACACCTATTTTGTTTGTTTGTTTCAGTGCATCATGTTTCTCAAAAATACCTATGGGCCTCATCATTCATGTCCTGTAAGATGTAACCCAATAAAGTGAATAGAACAGCTTCTGTTTGAAGTTTGAACCTTGCTCCCCCTCTACAACAAAAGAAACCAGCTTTTTTTTTATGTCTTTTGCTTTTTCTGTTCTGTCCTACAAAGTGTCTGTGTCAGTATCCATGTCTTTGATGATGAGAGACAGCTTTATGACAATAACCAAACATTCCTTCCATAAACATATGAACTGTTCTGCAATATACACTCTCTGGAATTTCTTACCTAAGCATTCATCAATCATCACTAGGTACTAGCCTTTAGTTTAGGTTACTGCTCTTAATCCTCTCCCTCTGGGCCTTGGCTCTCAGTCTCATGTGATACAATGGTGGCTTTGTGTTTACCTTATCATTTATAAAAAGAATCACTGATCTTTCATAACAAACCATAATGAAAAATGCATTTGGATTCTATTTTACGGATTGAGATCTGCACTGAGTGCAATTGGCATATGAGATTGAAAGTTAAAAATTCAACTTTCTCCCCATCCTAAGTATTGCATCGGATCTCATTCCTTATTATATTAGGGCAATGATTGTCTCACACTCTCAATATCCACGCTTCATACATACCAGACAACCATTTACAAGTATTGCATCAAATTTTAATTCTTATTATATTACAGCAATAATTGTCTCACACTCTCAATATCCACACTTCATTCATACCTGACAACCATTTACAAGTATTGTATCGGATCTCAACGCTTATTATATTAGGGTAATGATTGTCTCACACTCTTGATGTCCACACTTTATACATACGAGACAACCATTTACAAAGTTTGGATATCAGGTATCCACTTTTTTTTTTAACTAATATTTGGTGTTTATAGAGTGTGAACATTAGGAGTTTGAGGCAATAATTTGACATCATAATATGCTTCTATCATGCAAAAGCTGCCCCTTGTTTTTTTATCAACTGAAGATTATTTGAGGATTGGCTAAGATATGTTTTAAGTGGTTATGCCATTGACTTTTTAAGATTAGGACATCTGGCTCAAAGGGGAATGGCACTGAGTTTTTCTAAGAAACTGAAAAAGACAAATGACATTGAAAATTATATGTTTCCCAATTTGGTATTAATCAATTCTCAACTTCAAGTCAATATTTGATAGCAAAAACTTGGTTCGAGGAAAATGCTTGTTTGTTTTTGTTGGTATTGGGTTCATTGTATTTCAATATCTCAAGTTTCTTTTAATAATTGTTGTGTTGTGCTTACTTATATGAATTAGATACACTACTTTAGTTAATTCATTGTTTGAAAGCTGGGATCCAAGTTAAGGTATAGATTATAATATTATGCAAAGGTTGTCCATTGTGTAAATCTGTCTGTTTCCTTCAGAATTTGCTTCTTTGATGCACCGCACATGCAAAGCCATATATAAGTACCACTAGCACATTTGCATTGTCCTTCCTTTCAAAGAAAATAAATATTTGTGGAAGTGGTATGGGTTTTCTAAATATCAATGACAATGGCAATTTTAGGTTTGGTAGGTTAACATATTGTAAATTTTATATATATGATTGGAATAGATTTTTTTTTTGGGTTAACTTTTCTATACTCCAAAATATTCCTAACATGTATTTAATATTACTACCTAAAAAAATGAAGACAAATAAGTTAAAAAAACAGTAAGGTTAATATTTTTTTTTTTTTTATATAAAAAAGTCCACACCTCATTTTTTTTTCTTCTTTTAAAATAGCACACAAAGATGCTAATATTACTTAAGGCCTAAGGGTGTTGACAACGTGTTCCTGCCTGTAACATTGATTTATTTTCCATATAATTCAAGGATTTGGGAAAAAAAAAAAGGTGAAGAACTGAGAACATCACACAACTCAATTGTTATTGATAATCTGTATTTCCACAAATTTACATACTCCCAAAGGTGGGATGAATAATAGTAACTCGTTAGTAAAAATGGAATTTTGTGGGAAAATTTTTATGACACCCAAACCAATGTAAGGCTAAGATGCAATCTAAAAACTCATATTTGAAAAAAAAAAAAAACGAAAAAAAAAATAGAGAAAAAAATATATAGGCTACTCTCTATATCCTGTGCTTTTCTTTTTTCTTTCTTCATGGACATTTTACATTCCTTCCAGGACCTCCATAATAAAAGTAAGTTCCCCAAACATTATTTCTCCCTTGTTTTATATCATAACAATTTGGATGATCAGCCAAGAGATGAAGATTTGTTAGAGGAAGCAAGTTATTATCCCAATCAACAACTTGCAAATTTCTGAAATAAGAAGCTTTTCTAAATCCTTCTTCAGCAAAATGGCCACTACCCATTTGAGTAGCAGTGTGATAACCCGATGATCTAGAATTTACAATCTCTCCTCCAAATTGTACCATGCTAGCATGAGTTCTTAAGTGACTAAACAAGAATGCTGGCCAATAACCAACCAGTAGTCCTGATCCAAATTCCAACCACCAATGTCCATGCTTTGGGTCCTACACACAAAAAAAATTATGTTCTAGTGACTTTTTTGGCTAAACTTTGGATGTACATTGCTTAAGTCTTCCTTATTTCTCATTATGTCTTTGACTGCATAAAGGCAAACACAATGAATTTCCCTAACATGGGTCCAATTATTTTATTATATAGTCTTTATTACAAATGAAGGGAAAGAAATCACAACCATTAATGTAGGAGTAAATATTAGGGAAAATGCAAAAAAGAAAAGTATGCTTTTAATTCTTCAATTTATAATAGATGGTGGGAGTCAACCCAATCTTTGAAAATATAATTTAAAAAGAAAAAAAGTTAGTGCTTTATTAAAGAAGAAAAGCTCATGCATCAGGAAGCCTTTTTTAAAAGGAATCTTACATTTTAATAATAAAAAAATCAGAAAGAATTATGTCAAGAAATTTTGCCTCTAAGTTCTTTAATGCCACCTAATGAATGATTATGCAATGTTGAACCAAATGTTTTTTTAAGGATTTTGTTCAAAGAAGACACTATGTAACATTATTTGTCAACTGATTGAAGCTAAGGCTTACCTTCCAAACCATTAAGCCAATATCAAACTGTCTACCATTGTAGTAGGACTTTGGAGAGATTGCTGCTCCAATAGCAACCCTGTTGTTGGTTTGGACAAAGCCTGAGCACAGTAAATTGTAGCATCCAGTTGCTTGATATGCATCAGTCTGTGATTGTATTGAAAAAATGTCAGCACTAGTTATTAAGGTTCTAATATTTAAGAGCAAAAGAGAGTAGACAATACTTACTGTCCAATAAGTGAAGAACCTAGGATTCTTGTCACCATACAGATCTGGGCTAACCTGGAGAAATATGATCACAATATCTTATTAAACTCTATAAAAACCTTTGTAATAATACCCAGGAGTAGTTGAACAGATTCCAAAAACTAATCCAAATGATGAAAATCTTTGTTGTCAACAATTGAATAAACTAAATTCTGTACCATAGTAGTGACAACTAAATATATTCAAATGATACACGTGTAGTTATTTGGAAGTTTAATTAGTATTACTAGAGAAAGTTCAATGGGTTGTTCATTAAGAAAATGCATAGCATCACACAATGATAGACTTGCCTGCCAACCAGCTTCAATGGTATTCAGATCATGGCCAAACGAACCAGAAATGACCCAAATTTGTGACAAGCTGAATTCATATTGATCGGTTACTTGAGGTGCCCACACGTTTATGCCGGCCTTTGCTCCATAATATTGATCTCCATTTACAAATAGAACTGCATGCTGCAATATGAAATTATCAATGCTTAGATACTGAAATATACAGATGTGAAATATAAAGTAAAGTTTGTCCAGGTTGAGAAGAATATGGTACATTATGAGTCATTTTATTAATATGCAACTTTGACTTTAACTAATTTAGATATTAGCACAGAAGAATTAGAAAAACTAGTAAAATACTTCTTGAGCAAGCAGTAGCATACCCATTATCCAAATTACATTCATAACATATGAATTCAATATTACCTAATACAGAGTACTCTGTAACTCAAAGCCAATTTTTACAATTAAGGTTTTATAATTCCCTGCTCCCTATTTACCAAAACACTCTAAATGATTGAGGTAAAATGGAAAAAAGGAAACTTGGCTTTTTGTGTGAAACTAGCCTTATTGGTGGAAGGATTCTAGGAATGAGAAAAAAAAAATGAAAATAACACATAACCTTTCGAATGATGGAAACAAAAATCAAATCTGGAAAAAAAAATTGAATAAGCTTTAATAAGATATCACTTGCAAGAAAACAGATTTCCAGAATTCGGTTTTCATTTCTATTTACCAAAATTTCTTATTTCTAAACTTGAAAATGCTTTAGAATACTAACCTCATGACCACTTCCTGAAGAGTCTCTCCTCACATGTCTTACTGGTTTTCTTCCATATCTGTCAATGGAAATTGCTCTTAGAACATCTTTTTCTGTAGTTCTTCTAATTGGAACAGTACCCTCTGGACATGATTCACCAGATTCTGCCCATAGCTGGAAGCTCTTTGCCACTGTATCTGTTGTGTTAAGGCCTTTTGGTCTCTCTGGTGAATCCTGTAGAACTGAAGACTTTTATTATCTCACAGAATCTATAGTTATCCAAAAAACAATCTTTATAAACATTCAAATACCAAGCATTAGTGGAATTTCTTTTCTTGTTTGAGTATCAATGATCTTGATGGAAAAAGGAAAAGAAAATTTTGAAATTACCAATGGTTTCTGTCCTTTAAGGTCAGGATGATCAAAAGCTGGTTGGAGATGAGAAGGAACACAGTCTATAACATCACCATCAGGGCTCTGAAGCAAAATAAACAAGAACCCAGATCACAAAACCATAAAACACAACAATTTATATTGGTTGACACATAGAGAAACATCATGAAATACACAAAATTTATGTGCCTGAATTGTCTTCACAGCAGGCTTGTTGATCTTGGTGAGATAATCTGTGACCCTCTTCAGCTTGTTCAACTGTGAAGCCGGGTGAAAAGTTTGGTTGGCCGGTAAAGAGTGACCGGAATCTGATAAAGCAGGGCTAACCAAGGAAACTACAAGAAGGAAAGCAACAAGAAGCATGGGAATGATTGAAGAGTGAGTTTTGTGGGAAGTAGGAGAATGTGAAGCAACAAGTTCATTTGAGGAACGTTGTTGTTGCGCTGTTGTTTGTTTTGGTGCAACAATTAGTGTTTGTATGCATTGGTGTTGTTGTCCTGTTGTGTGATGGATTACACAAAACGGTTTGTTTCTATGTTTTGTCCATGGAACTGAATCTATTTCCTTCATGTCCATACAAAACAGTAGAAACCGTTCAAAGAAAATAACCAATCTTTAGTTCTACTTC
The DNA here is from genome assembly GCF_001633185.2 of Quercus lobata. Taxonomy (NCBI): domain Eukaryota; kingdom Viridiplantae; phylum Streptophyta; class Magnoliopsida; order Fagales; family Fagaceae; genus Quercus; species Quercus lobata. Next base: position 8,802,138 of record NC_044913.1, read on the forward strand.
TCACTTCTTCACCATTTCCAACATTATAAACAAACCTCTCTCTCTCTCTCAGATAGAGAGCATAGTGTCTTGTTTTTTTTCTCTGACACCAAAGAAATTTCAAGCACGAGCATATTAAAAAAGACCTGGATTGGTGGGGGCTGTACTTTTTCTTAAGCCCATAACAGCCTGTGGTCAAAAGACTCTTTTAAAATTCCCAAAATTTGAGTCTTTGAGAGAGAGGGTGTTTCACAGTTTCAGTTATAGACCTATAGTGACTACAAAGACTCTACAACCAAGAAAAAAAAAAGAATACTAAGATTGAGGGATGACATTAGATTTGGATTTAACCAGACCAATGAGTGTGGAATCTATTTTATTCTTTTCTCTGATTTTCAAGAGAGTGGAATCACCCTTCATTGGTTTACCATTTTGTCCATCTCTTCCTCTTTTTATTTTTTGAAATTTTTTATCTCACTTTTGTTTTTTGTAACAAAGTTTTCCAATTTGGAAATTAAAAAGATTGAGAGATGACATTAGATTTGGATTTAACTAGACCAATGAGTGTGGAATCTATTTTATTCTTTTCTCTGATTTTCAAGAGAGAGGAATCACACTTCATTGGTTTACCATTTTGTTCTTCTCTTCTTTTTTGAAATTTTTATTTCACTTTTGTTTTTTGTAACAAAGAGTTTCCAATTTGGAAATTAATAACTTTAGTTTGTGTTCTAGCATGTCTAGTACTCCAATTTTTCCGTTTGTGTTCAGTTATATCCCACCTGCAGAATATTTTTTTTCTTTTGGTTTTTTACATTGTAATACTTTCTTTCCATTTTGGGGGGGAAGAGTTAGAGGTCTTGGGTTGGTGCTGTTTCTCTTATTCTATGTTTGTTTCAGAAAATTTGAGGTCAAGATTTGTGATATGATATCACGGTGCAGTTTCCACTATCCAGTGCTGTAGGAGTACTAGAGCACAGTTGAATATTTGGATTTTGGTGGACCATTCTAATCATTGTATCAATTAAACCATGATGATGAACAAATTCCTTGCTTTTCCAAATGGGTATAATTTTTTTGACCTAAGAAAACAAATTGTGCAATTGCTTTTGACTATAAGAAAGAGCTTGTTGATAATTGAAATTCAAAAGGTTTTTTGTAATGATTTTGTGTTAGACCAAATTTTGTACCATGTGGCTTTTGCTGATTAAGATTTGCTCTTCCTTGTTCACAAGGTAAGGGTATCTTTTGTAACTTATTAGTAACAGTTATATCCAAATCACTTATGTAATAACTAATGAATAGGTGGGTTAGCTCAATTGATAAAAGTTTTTGCATCGAATATGAGATCTGAATTCAATCCCCTTTGTACAAAAAATGAATTGGTGTCTTGACTTGATAATAAAGAACAATCATCATAGAGTGGACATTATAAGTTTGAAATACTATCATACATTATCTATAATATTAAAAAAAAAAATGTAAATAACCAATGAGTGAATGCTATCTTATTCAATTTTTTACTCATTTTTCAGAAGTGATCTCAACTTCTCACATGAAACTCATTTATTAATTTGGTTGATATATGGGTGACTTGATTATTACAACTCTTATCAGAGAGTTCTTTGTCCATGAATTAATTAAGGCTATATCTTCCACTTTGCTACCTATTTGTTTATTACCAATCAAACAAACAGTCATTTAATAATTTCGGTTTAGAAATGGTAAAAGCATACACCAATACAAATAAATGAGATGAAAGTGAAGCTAACATAATCAGTTATACATTTTCTTTTATCAAGCACAAAAAACAAAACCAATGTTCCTTGATTGTTGACACAATTATGACATCCATTTTTTTTTTATTTTATCTTGGCCGCAATGCATGCCTCATAGATTCAAAAGTCTAGCTAACATGCTTAACAGATTTTCAAGAGGCAGATTATATTTTCTACTCCAAAGAGGGGTCATAAAATCATTGTAATAATTCCACAAGGAAATAATAATGCTGTAGGACCATAGTGCCTTTATTTGATCAGTGGGGCTTGCTAGCTAGATGTTATGAATGTCAGGATCATCGGTACACGATGTCAATGCAGTCGAAGACCACCGTGCCGACATCTATTCAAGCCATTAAAGTCTTTGGTCCCATTGGAATGAGTAATGAAATTGAGAGACATTATTTATATTATTAGAAAATAGTGAATTTATTGTGCAATTTTAACATTCTACAAGTATAAGTTCCTGTGCAGTGAGCATACCTTTAGCATGATAATCACTCTATAAGTACAGGTTCTTGTAGGATGAGAGGGAAGGATCAGGATTCAAGTCTCTAAAAGGAAATTTCACATGCATATACTTTTAGATTACACTAAAGTAGGATTTCTATCTCAAAAAAAAAAAAAAAATGGTAAATCTAATCATTTTATTAATATTCTAACATTTCTCCTCACCTGGGATCTAACTCCTAATTTTTTATTTTTTTTATTTGAAGTGATTTTCCATGTTCCACGATTTTGCTTTTCTATTGAGGCAAAAAATTTCATGATATTTTTCACCATCGTTGCGATAGCATATTGTAATTTTTTTTTTTTTTTTAAAAAATGATAGCATATTGTAATTAAGGTAAAATAAAAAATAATGTTGATAATAGACTCGTGAAAATGACATTACACCAATTAGAAGTCATTCTTTCAAGTGTCTCTTAACACTGCTTATTTCTTTTTAGATGTCCATGAGTTTATGGTGCATTCCTTTTTGAATTTTTTGAGGTTCATGTCAGTCATAACTCAAGCTTTTAAGAAATTCAACCAGAATTCTGAAGAGAAAGAGAAGAATATATTAAAAAGGCATTTGTATGTCGAGGTAAAAAGGGCCCCCACATTCAGTTTTCACTCAAGGAAATTCAACACACACATCAGTACTTCCAGTTCCAATAGAAGGTGCAAGTTAAAAGCAGTACATTTAATCAAAATTGAAATGCCAAAATGGCCAGGATCATGAAGAAGTGTAAGATAAAATTTTCATATAAAATTTTTGTAACTATGTTTTTTGAAAGCGGGCAAAAATCATGTAGCAAAACACTCATATTTCTATAGTATTTAGCAAAATATCAATGTTTTTGGAACTTGGCATTCGCATATTTTGCCACTTAAATTTTTTTTGATAATTTAAGTAGAATTTGATATTGCTAATATCGAGTTCTGCTAAAAAAATATGCATAGAACTCAATTTTGAAGATATTAATCAGTTTCACACAAAAATTAAGTTCTAAAATAGGAGTATTTTGCTAAACACTTTAGTAGAAAGATGGGTGTTTGCTGTGTACTTCAAAATTTAAGCCATTTTTTCTTTTTGAAAGTTACCATATTCCCATGTAGAAACCTACAAGCTACTAGTAGTAATTCTTTTTGAACATGGCCTGGCATTAATATAGTGTGGCATATAGCACAAAGGTATGGGCCCTCAACCTGGTCACTCTTTTTCTGGGGTTCTGAGCAATGATGCTTGCCACTTCAAAATGCTTCTCTTCTCATACCATTCTTTAATTCTCTCTTCTTTTCACAAAGACCCACTCACTCTCTCAACTACCTATTCGGCAAAAATAAAAGAGTACTGTTGCAGAATAATACTGGTCCACTGTCTCTAAAAACCAACTGTCATGCAATCACAACGTATAAGGTTCTTTAATTTTTGGAACCATAGCTAGTATGATACATATTCATACCCCTTTGTAAAGTTGGGTTTGAGTCTTTGAGAGAGAATAGATTCCATACCCCACAAACCTTGAAGAATGTATATTTTCCAAGTCTTCCTAGATTTTATCCTCTTGAAGTTTGTGTTAATTAGTTATAGAATATAAAGCATAAAGAAAAAAATTAATGTAGTTTAAGGGCAGTGTGTACGCACATAAAAATATGTTACTGTTTGGAAAAGGCTGCCATTGCCATGCTTTTTAAAAGGTTACGTAGCAACCAAGCAAATATATATATATAGAAATAGCAAAGTTCTGCTACTAAAGAGGAATCGTATGAGTAAACTGTAAACAGCTAAGTTATTTAGGTGGTAGATTTTATTCTAATAGCTAGCTCTTGAAGTAATTCTTCTTAATCGTTCTCATGTATGGGCACTAATTTTTTTACATTCACTTTATATTATTCTTATCGATCTTTGCAAATTCTATGTCTAAAATAATAGAGCCATGTCCCTAGGGAGATTCCATTGCGGTAGGAGTGATCATGCAGGTCATCATCCCAAAAGAATGTGAAAATTAGCAATAATGAAATCATAATTATCCAATGGTTACCGAGAAAGTGAATACAATTAGCTACTATTATACCACTACAAAAAACTGGTTCTATAGCAATGTTTTTTTTTATTATAGTAGTTTTGAAAATCGCCACTATAATATAGCGCTTTTAAGAACTGCCACATCTATTACGGCAGTTTAAAGTTGGGGCTATGAATTTAAAGCCAGAACTATCACAATTAAGGGTTTTGATCCGCTCAAAATGAAAAGCACATGAACTTAACCGGAACATAGTAACTGCAATATGAATTCAGTTCGATTGAAAAGTTAGATTTTAGTGATCTTTTGGACCTGGAAAGAAATGTTAGTAAGTTCACCTAAATTCTAATCTGAAATCATTTTATCTTCACAAGATAAGCCATATATGGTCAAAATTGCAATGCCATTATGATACAAGCACGCCACACTAGTAGCTGGTACCAACATGCTTGTTAGCCAAGCATACATGAGTGCATTACCACTACACCTTAGTGCCTATAGTGAAGATAGAATAAGATGGTGATAGATCATCTACTTTGTATGCAGATAGTGCCATAGTGGATACCATGTGTTGTTATCTTTCTGATACGTATATAAAAATTTAACTCTTTTCTACCAAGAAAAGCTGAAAACTTGAGTGCCCCACTTGAAAATCTTGAAGACTCAAAGCTAATTAACTAGCTATAATGAACTTAAATTGGTATAGTGTGTATCACATGGGTACCCACATTACTAGCAAAAGTTATTGCTAACAAGGTATTTGTTTAATTGTATACAGCTACTTTACTTTTACACTATGGTTGTGGAGGTTGATCAATAGGGACCTAAGGCAATAATGATCCTGGTCGAAAAATTGACCTTTGCTGGGAGACTTGTTGGAAGTATATTGTTGTGGTGATGATAAAAGGCATTGTTTAGGCTTCATTATTTTGCGGTCCCAAAAGTTGTGTCTTAAGGTACGAAGTGTGTGATTGTCTTCTTGTAGTTAATTTTTGACTATTGGAAGCTTGCAACACGGTCATACTATACGTAACGTCCGAGTGACACTATGTTCTAGAGAAATGGTAAAGCAACTTGCTGTGGTGTTTTGCAAAACGGTGCGGACAAGGAAAGGCACTACTTCCTTTTGTTTTTGCTTTGTTTCGTTTTGTTTTATTTTGTTTGTAACTTAATGCAAAAAGCGATGGTTTAGGTGTGTTTTATTTTGTTTGTAACTTATTAAATACAAAATAGCGATGGTTTATTATTATTATTATTATTATTATTATTATTATTATTAAAAATGAAGTAAAGTATATTTATCTTTTAAAAAGAGTGAGGTTAAAAAAAAACAATACATAATCAAAGTAAATTAAAAGTTAAATGAAAAAACTCATGATTAGGGTTGTCCACATGTCAGATCGAATCGGGTTTAGGCTTAACCCATATCTGACCTGACTTGATTAGGCAGAGCATGTCTCAACCATCGTTGACCTAAGAGATTGATCTAATCAGGTAGATCGGGCATTCAACAAGTGGTGGTTAGTTTGGTCAGTGTAGTAGATTTGAAAATGGTGAAAATTTGAAGATTGAATGGTGAAAATCTGATGAAATTTTGCCAGATCCAATAAAAATCTGATGAGATTTCACCAAATCTGGTAGAAATCTCACAAGATCTAGTGAGATCCGATTAGATCCAGTGGAAATCTTACCGAATCTAGAAATTTCCACCAAAAAATCTTATACTAGTCAGTTGGTTCAAGTTTTTTCGAGTTTTGGGGGAGGAGACCTTTAACCAACTCACTACCGACCACTGGAGTAGTCGAGTCGGACGTCAGTCGGCTCAGATCCAGTCGAATTTATCAGGTGAATCAAGTATCTAAGTGGGTTGAACAACCCTATTTGTGACTAGTGGACATGAATTGATTTCTATCATAATGGTTCATCATTTGTTGAAAGACCAAAAATATAGTCTCACAACCTTAAGTGAGGCCTGAAAATTTGCAGTACTATGTCTCACTCAAAAGTTGCCGCTTTGGTTTTGATTTGAACTCTAATTTATAATGAAATGAAACAAAACCCAGTTTTTGCTTCACATTACAAGTCACAAGCAATTGCTATATATCAATATCAGTAACTTGTGCCCTCCCCAACAAAATACATTGCTATCGTGAACGAGAAACTGACCAGGAGATCGGTTGCACTATTTAAATTTGGGTTGTATTATTTCTACAATTGTAAGTGGCGGAACCATATGGGAAAAATTAATACTTTGTATTAGTTTTTATATTTTTAAAATTTTTCCAATTAGTTTAATTCACACCCTTCTAACAAATTAAATCATGAATTTCTCATTTTTATAAGAGACATCATTGGGTCACAAAGGCCATGGCTCCCCTTAAAATTTCAGGAAAAAATTACATAGATATACATATATAGATTTGAAATTTTTTGTCTCAAAAAAAAATCTAGTCTCTCCAAAATTGAAATCCAGTTTCAATCCCCAAAAAAAAAAATTAAAATGGGCCCAAAGAGCCACAAAAAAAATCACATAGCCCATAGCTGTAGATGGTGGCCCATTCCAAAAACAAAACAAAAATCTTCTTTATTAACCAATTTCTCAAATTTCCTAAGGAACAAAAATCCCCAAGCTTTCAACTAATTGCAAGAATTAAATTCTGTAAGTGCACATTTGGACTAGTTTTTTAATTGAAAGTTTATTTTGCTGAAAGTTAGAATAAGTACTGTAAGGACGCGATTCGTGACGGACCGTAACAGTGTCGAGTTCGCACGTGAAAAGGCCCCTAACAATATCATTTGTAGAGCGTGGGTTTGGAAAGCTAGGCCTTGATCGACAGGCGGTGGGTTTTTCGCGGTGTTCGTATAAGTTTAAGTTTTCCTTCACCCCTGGAGTCTTTCTCCTGGAGGTGAGCTGGGAGGCTCTGATTTTTGGCCATTTTTCCCAACCCCCCATTAGGTTACTTGTTTTTCCTTTTTATATTCGCCTGCGTTCATTGTCCTTCGTCCACGTATAGGGTCAACCTTTCCAAAATTGATACTTGTCCCATCAGCCCATATTCAAAGTCGTTGGGGGTGGTTGTAAAAGCCAACGAATGCGGCTCTGTCAGGTTCAGAGCATTGAATGGCAGTAAGGGCAGCTTTCCCTGGATATTTTAGATCTTTCGTCCTGGTTTCGGTCCTATACCGTTTTTACCCCTCTTTCAGGGGGGGAAACTTTAGGTCTGCCGAGGACTGAGCCGTCCTCGGCGATATCCACAGGCTATTTTGTTGAGTTTGGGCCATAACCCTCCTCGGCTTGGGCCTTCGAATTTTCCCCGGGTAGATGGGTCTGGCCCATAAATCATTTGGGCCCCACAATAGCCCCTCAAAACCCGGCTGTCCAACCTCTTGGTTGGAAAGGGGGGTTTTGGTGATGCCAAACCTCTTCCTACGACCCAATCAATTTGGCCTTTTAATAATACTGGCGGCTCCTCATCTGTCCAAGAAATGCGCCGGTCTATGAGACAGCTTTTTGATTTCGCGCTTGATGCGCTCTTATCGTTTGGGCATCCCAAAACGTGCTTTTAATAACCACTATTTACGAGACTACTTTAATTCGGCGGTTTGTTTTGATGGGATGGAGAAACGGAACCGGCATGTTTGTGTTGGCAGATTCCTTTGGATATCTGAACCTATTAAATGTCTCCCGCTCCACCCTCAGTATAAGAAGGAAGGGCGGAGGTTATTGTTTTTGTAAAAAATTCCTTCTCATCTTTCTGAGATTTGAAATACTTGGCCTCCCCTAGGGTTCATTTTACCCATTGGTTCACAAATTAAATCGTGATACACTTTATCATAACAACGAGTGATGCAGGAGCCAAACCCCTCCCATAAACGCCATGTTCCAATAAAGCCCATTATGGCTCGATCGGGATAGGGATGACGAAGACTCAAAATCAACCTCACCCTTCTTTCAGTCAAAATCCGAAGCAGGGACTTGTCACGTCAAACTTTCGGCGTGACTGAGTCGAGAACACCCATCATCAGTACCAACCGCTCTCCTATGAGCATACCTAGTATGGCTCCAGTGTGTTGGGAGTCAGGATCGAGGCAGAGACTAAGTGTCTCTACTTCTTCCTCTCTTCCTTCACTGGGGTTATTCTCCGTCTCCTTTTCTTAATCTTCCCAGCACTAGTTCCATCCTGGTGCTTTCACTTCTCCCTCTTTTGCTCCTTTTTCTTTCTTTTCATCTCTTCTCTCTTCTTCTCCTCCTTCTTTACTCATGTCCTCCATCTTCTTCATTCATCTCCTCCATCTTCTTCATTGATTTCTTCCTTACTATTTCCTTCTCCGCCATTTCTTCCCAAAGAAGGTTCTTATCATAATATGAGCAGTATTGAGGCAAAGATTGGAGAGACTTTGAAGACGAGTTTAAAAGACGCTTGGCAGTTTACTTATCTGTATTACGGATGTAATTGTCGCTTAGGCAGTTCACATTTTGTATAGGCTCGTTCGAGCCCCTCTTTGTACATTGTAATAATTTTTCGTATTAATAAGATTCGTTGTTATTTTATTTCGCATGTTTTGTCTCTATGCCTTCTCTTTTTTTTTTTTTTTGAATCTACAAACGCTGCTCGGCACAATAATATAGCATCTAAATCAATGACAACTAAGACCAAAAGACTTGATAATAAAAAGACATCGCCATAACTTTAATAGAAATGCTTGGCACAATAAGGCCGATCAGTGAAGAGTAATACTTACCCCATGCTAGCCGAGGAGAAAAACGAAGGCCTGATGTCATGTAAGGAATAACCATTTGAAGACATATCACCCACCAAATGAGCGGCATTCTTATATGACTAAATGCTGGGGCGTTCCACCCCCTTCCTTACACCTTTATTGGCCTTTACCTTTTATAGTGTTTAAGCCGTGGATGAAGTGACCTGACATTTTTATCAAGTATCCCATCTTACGAGATTCAAACCTTTTCTTATCCAAGTATTTGGTTTCCCCATTGGCTTGGGTCCGAGGACCATACAAGGCCTCGGTTCTGTCCAAAACTTGTAATTTTTATAATTTTTTTGTACTTGGTTTCCCCATAGGCTTGAGTCCGAGGACCATACAAGGCCTTGGTTCTGTCCAAAACTTGTAATTTTTATAATTTTTTTGTAGTTGGTTTCCCCATAGGCTTGAGTCCGAGGACCATACAAGGCCTTGGTTCTGTCCCTGGGCACATATGCTGAACGGGCCTGAGCCGCGAATTTACTGGGCCCACAAATTGAGAGGTATTTCCGTAGTCTTTGATCACGCGGTACTTCTTGGCGTCCCAGTGTTCGAGGTGCGCCTTCTCGAGACTCCTTTAACCTCAGGGTTGCAGACGACGTTGGAAATCGAGCCAGAGACGTTTTGTCTGTAGCGTTCCTTGGGACGCTGCGCGAATTAAATGCCACCGGTTTACTTCTGGGTATAAATGGGATAGGGGATCACTTCACTTGCACATGAACTCTCCTGTTCCCTTCGGAACTATATTTCTTCTATATCCGCGATCTCTCTTTCTAGTGCCACTGCCTCAATGCAAGATGTTTGAGGCTTGGATAGGGATGAAAGGTCTCCGCACGCTTCAGAGGCACCGAATCCTCAAGGTGATATGGTACGGACAAGGATGGCACAGATTCAAGCCAGTCCTCCGTCTTGACAGGAGGAAGATGATATTCCTCCTTCTTTTAATCAAAATCCGAAGCAGGTTCTGGTCATGCCAGATTTCTGGTATGTCAGAAAAAGGAATTTCCGCCATCAGCGCCGTCTACCTTGTAGCAGGCAAATTTCTGCGGGGCTTCCCAACTTCCGGCTCCCTGCACCTTTTCTGTAGATGGTGTTAGCCTGAGGTCAGGTTCCCTGCACCTTTTCTTTACCGGTGTAGGCCCCAAGTTGGGTTCTTTTGCTGCCTGAGTTATGGGCGTGCAAAAGCACTGAAGAGGAACAAGATCTCGAGGCAGTAGCCAATTTCTCCTCTGTGCTACCTCCTTGGCTTTATCTTCACTCTCTTGTATTCTTCGTTACTTTCGTAGTTAGCTTCGATGTAGGCTTTGTTTCAGCTTTCCATTGTACACTGTACTGTTCCCTTGTCTTAATAAAATATGTGTCTATTTCTCTATATATATCTTTCTTCTCCGTAACCACTACTTTAAGCATGAATATTAAATATGAGCTTGCCCTTAATGATATTCTAGGCAGAGAAATGCCTTAACACAGATTCCTACTAGTTTAGACTTACAAATATTATCAAACATAACAAGGTTAATCATCAATAAATTAAACTCTTGGAACTAACCGGGATAACGGCTGAGTGCTGCGCGATGCATGCTAGAGCGATATCCGAGTACGACAAACTCTAAGTAATTCGTCCGAGAGGGTAGCCGAGCAGCGAGGGGCTTTGGTTGTGCTTCTGGATAATATGTTACGCCGTATCGCATCAACCCCTTTGATATTGGGGGATCAGAGGGTAGACCGAGGAATCTGCGCAATCAAGGTATTAACCCATCTGTTAACGCAGAGCTCTCTTCGGATGGATTTTGAGGTTTATGTGCCATAGTTTTTTTTTAAAATAGTTGGTTCCTCATCCAGGTAGTTGGTTTCCCCAGAGGCTTGAGTCCGAGGACTATGCAATGCCTTGGTTCTGTCCAAAACCTAGTTTTCCTCATCCAAGTAGTTGGTTTCCCCAGGGGCTTGAGTCCGAGGACTATGCAATGCCTTGGTTCTGTCCAAAACCTAGTTTTCCACATCCAGGTAGTTGGTTTCCCCAGAGGCTTGAGTCCGAGGACTATGCAATGCCTTGGTTCTGTCCAAAACCTAGTTTTCCACATCCAGGTAGTTGGTTTCCCCAGAGGCTTGCGTCCGAGGACTATGCAATGCCTTGGTTCTGTCCAAAACCTAGTTTTCCACATCCAGGTAGTTGGTTTCCCCAGAGGCTTGAGTCCGAGGACTATGCAATGCCTTAGTTCTGTCCAAAACCTAGTTTTCCACATCCAGATAGTTGGTTTCCCCAGAGGCTTGAGTCCGTGGACTATGCAATGCCTTGGTTCTATCCAAAACCTAGTTTTCCACATCCAGGTAGTTGGTTTCCCCAGAGGCTTGCGTCCGAGGACTATGCAATGCCTTGGTTCTGTCCAAAACCTAGTTTTCCACATCCAGGTAGTTGGTTTCCCCAGAGGCTTGAGTCCGAGGACTATGCAATGCCTTAGTTCTGTCCAAAACCTAGTTTTCCACATCCAGATAGTTGGTTTCCCCAGAGGCTTGAGTCCGTGGACTATGCAATGCCTTAGTTCTGTCCAAAACCTAGTTTTCTCTTTGTGTGGGATCTTGGTTTTAGGGGAGTTAGCTCCTCAGCCAAACCCCTAGAGTTTATCCATACGGTTAACGCTACTAAGCACCTAGTTTGCTCTTTACGGGGGACCTTGGCTTTAAAGGAGTGAGCTCCTCAACCAAGCCCCTAGTCAAGAAACGTAGTTCCTAACAGAACTTTATACTAGAACTCTATAACCAACGGTTAGATATAACGAAGAAACTCTATCGACCCACTTCCTATACCAACACACAAGCCTTCCCCACAGACGGCGCTAATTGTAAGGACGCGATTCGTGGCGGACCGTAACAGTGTCGAGTTCGCACGTGAAAAGGCTCCTAACAATATCATTTGTAGAGCGTGGGTTTGGAAGGCTAGGCCTTGATCGACAGGCGGTGGGTTTTTCGCGGTGTTTGTATAAGTTTAAGTTTTCCTTCACCCCTGGAGTCTTTCTCCTGGAGGTGGGCTGGGAGGCTCTGATTTTTGGCCATTTTTCCCAACCCCCCATTAGGTTACTTGTTTTTCCTTTTTATATTCGCCTGCGTTCATTGTCCTTCGTCCACGTATAGGGTCAACCTTTCCAAAATTGATACTTGTCCCATCAGCCCATGTTCAAAGTCGTTGGGGGTGGTTGTAAAAGCCAACGAATGCGGCTCTGTCAGGTTCAGAGTATTGAATGGCAGTAAGGGCAGCTTTCCCTGGATATTTTAGATCTTTCGTCCTGGTTTCGGTCCTATACCGTTTTTACCCCTCTTTCAGGGGGGGAAAATTTAGGTCTGCCGAGGACTGAGCCGTCCTCGGCGATATCCACAGGCTATTTTGTCAAGCTTGGGCCATAGCCCTCCTCGGCTTGGGCCTTCGGATTTTCCCCGGGTAGATGGGCCTGGCCCATAAATCATTTGGGCCCCACAAGTACAATTGTACATTTCGACCTTAAAAAATGAAGTACATATGCAAATAAGCTTTAAAATAATAATAACAATAATAATATTAATAATAATAAATACTGTGAAACCTATTCTTAGATCAAGTTTTGGATTATCTATAGGCACATGAATTTGTTTTGGGATAAGCAAGATTTATTGATAAGACAACACAAATCTTGAAAAAATATAACCTTAATCATTACAGATAATGTAGTTCAACTTTTGAACTTTAAAAAGTTGACAAATAATTATAAATTGTTTTTAATGAATAGGTCCAAGTGGTCAATAAACTACTAACTTGTTCAAAGATTACTGCTACTTATGAAAATTACAGTATTTGATTAATGCTTTGACCCCTAAAATATAAACTCGGTTTCACCCTCTCATACTTTGTAATCCTTTGTAATTCAATTTTATGGATTTTAGTTAATTTAACTGGTAAAAACTTTAACGATTAAATAAAAGATTTAAAGTTTAATATCCACTTACACAGTTATACCAAAAATTGATTGGTGTCTTAGTCGAATGATAAAAAATACTGTAGGAGTGGTAGGCCCAGTAGTGCGTATCTATATATATGTTGGGTCAGGATCCCAATCTGAGGACATTAGGTAGTCCGAGGATGGAGAAACACTGTGAAAGGAGTTCGCGTCAGTGAATGAAGAGGTGAGGTATGGTCATGAGAGTCTAGAAAAGTGATCCGAGGAGGGATGCCACCTCGGCTGATCAAAGCCGAGGTCTGAAGCTGTGGTCCGCAATCCAGGACAACATTCTAGGAAATTCTACTGATAATGATACATATCCAGGAGGTACGGGACAGATAAGGACTAAGAAATATTTAAGAGAAAGCTGCTACTATCACATTGAATGCTCTGTAACTAACTCTTTGGCCGCATTAATGAGGAAATAATACCTGAACAGTAATTTTCAGCCTTACAGCTACTACTAGAGGTTTCAGGAAAGTGCCGATGGGACAAGAATCAACACTAGCAATTTACTCTACACGTGGACGGTAGAAATGATAGAAGGAAAATTGTGTAAAACAGAGACGAGACCCTAAAGATGTGGGATCGGAGAATTAAGAGAGAATCACGATAACAATAAGAACAATATTTCTAACCAACTTCAAGAGATATATACAAGAATTAATCTCCTTGGACTGTGCCGATGACGATTTTCATTAAATATAACTAGTCTATTTTTACTTTATGGTCATTTGGATCCACTGTAATTGCTACCCAACTCATTAGAACCTAGATTTCCAGTCCACTCTCTACAAATTCATTGTATTGGGCTCTTTGGGCCTAGATTCTTTACATTTTTGGGCTTAGGATTCAAACCGTGTCCCTACAAATACAATCATGAAGTGGACACTATAGTTTAAAATTCTATAATAATAAAAAAAAATTATAATTTCTTTGCTAGCAATAATTATTCCCATTAGAGTAATAAAATAAATAAATAATGAGGACTAAGGAGACAAGCCAAGGCTTTTTTCGGAAGAAGTTTGTTGGAAAACTGCCTCAACCATCTACGGGCTTGGCCCATCTCCATTTTCCATGACATCCCCAACCAATTGAAAGCATTCGATTTTTAATGGCAGCTATTGATGACTTTGATAACTCCATGTAGGCCCAGGTGTGATTTTCTAAGCCCATTGCATCTAAACTCTTTGCTTATGCTTTTGTTAAGTGGTAATTGAAACGAAAGAAATTGGATTGTCCTATATCTTGTTCTAGCTACCCACTAAATAAAAGAAAATAAGTTAAAAGTAATTCTATTTTTGTATTTGGGAATAACTTATAAACTAGCTTTTTGCTATTTAACTTTTATGTATAACTTTTTTAATTTTTTTTTCAAAGTACAAGTATACTTTAACACACTTTCATCAATTTTTTTTTTTTTTAACAAAATGCTAAATAAATTATTCTCAAATGGAATAATGAACTTCAATTATCATCTAATACATTATTGGTTATTTGAAGACTCTAAAAAGCATTTTTTTTTAAGTAAAAAAATCCTTAAATGTACAAATCCACCCATTATTTAGTTTTATTTATTTATTACTATTTATATACATAGGATAAAATTTCAACCTGTAATGTCTACTTTATAATGATTGTTTTTTTTATCATTATGCCGAAACACTAATTGATTTTTGGTTTAGGCGCTCAGACTTTACCAATTAAATGAACTTGAACTCACATTTTTAGTTGTTTTTATTTACATTTTTTTTTTTTAGTTGGGGAGTCTTTATGAATTTTCATCTATTGCCTAGTTTAGAGTTCAGAATTAAGGGTGCTAACATTTTTCTCTTTTTTTTGAGAAACAAACGCAGTCACACACACAAGGGAGAGGAAAATGAGTTTTAATATAAAGGCACGCCACAAACTCCACTCAAAAGCTATGGTAACTTTTAAGGGAGTGTGGAGTAAGTTATACTACATACAACATACTTTCTTAAACAATGTGAGACAATTATCCTCTTTTTTTTTTCTTGAGAAATGAACACACTTACACAAGGGAGAGGAAAAGGGGTTAAGGATGCTAACCTTTTTTTTTTTTTTTTGGTAAGAAGGAATTTAACAAAAACTAAACAAAATGATCAGCAGCTGAAACACTGCGATCATACAATGTCCCTACTGCATCTAAACTAAGTAGCAAGGATACATCCGAGGGGGGATCCAAAAAGATAACAAAGTCCTGGGAAAGCCATGCTCCTCTTCTGGCCAAGGCATTTGCACACTTGTTGGCTTCCTTGTAACAGTGCTGAATTCTTATAATAGGAATATCTCCCAAGCCCTTCCTGCAGTCCAACAGAATGGTATCATTTCCACTCTCAAGCCTTTCATCTTTCCTCAGCAAATCAACTACCAACTTCGCATCTAGCTCAAAGATCACTGCCTGTAGATTTAGAGCAACGCATAGGCGAATGCCATCTCTTAACGCCCAAAGCTCTGCTGCCACGATCATGGTAGCACCAATGGCCCTAGCATACCCTCTAACCAATTCTCCATTCTCATTTCTTATAAGCCCACCACCACCTGCAATCCCCAAGTTGCTTAAGGACAACTCATCTGAGTTAACCTTGAACCAGTTAATGGGTGGCCATAGTCACTTCACCTGAATGGTATGCCAGGTTGTTGCCTTCTTTTCATTCAGCCCAAGATAAGCAATTTCAGATGCCATAGCAAGAGTCTCAGTCCTCAAGTTTTGTCTAGGAATTTTGTCTCTAAAAACCACATTGTTTCTATGAAGCCATAAGGTCCAAATCCCACCTGAGAAAATAATTCCCCAATCAATACCTAGGACGGGGGTGCAGCGAGGATTACAGCAATTTAAACGAAGCCAATCTGTTAGTCTGGCTCCATAGAACAAAGAGTGTTGTATGGGGGGAGGAAAGGAATTCCATAAATCTTGGGCAAGAGGGCAATCACGCAAGAGGTGTAAAATTGTTTCTGAGGCTCCATTACACATTGGGCAGCAGGTAGGGAGGTCAATACCCCTCGCAACAAGGATAGCACGGGTTGGGATAATTTGATGACAATACTGCCAAAGGAAGCACCATACCTTGGGGAGGGTTGGAACTTTCCAAACCCACTCTCCTAGAAAGGGGAGAAAGGATGGCTGATAATAGATATCTTCACATGTAGCTAGCTTGTATACTTCCTTGAGCTCAAACTTACCACTCGAAGAGGAGATCCAGGTCATATGATCAGTACCAAAATTCGAGAGAGGGATCGAGGTGGCTTTTATCTCAAAAGTCAGGGGCTTTGGGAAGAAGAACAATATATTATTCCATCTACACCCATTGAACCCAATTATATCCCTTAGAAGTTGCTGGTCTTCACCCTTGTTTAGAGGCCCCTCTATTAAACTCCTTAAAGGCCCTTTATCCAGCCATTTATCAAACCAAAAGGATAGTCTACTGTCTTTACCAGCAAGCCAACATTCCCTTTTTTCATGGCCGCCCAAGTGGAAGAGAAAGATCTAGGAGAGGCTAGGTGGCTTTGAGGTCTTCTATAGGTACCATATTTTTGGGAGAGAACTCTGGCCCATAAGGAATCTTTCTCAGTGTTGAAACACCAATTTAACTTTGCTAACAAAGCCGTGTTCTTTTCCTTAGCAGCTTGAATCCCCAAACCTCCTTTCTTTTTAGGTTTGATGATTTTCTTCCAACCAATAAGGTGCAACTTTTTCTTATTCTCCCCAAAGGAAATTGTGACTAAGCCTATCCACATTCTTCAAAAATTTTGGCGGAAAGGCAGAGCACTGCATTGAGTAGTTTAGGATGGTAGACGTCACTGACTGGGTAAGAACCAACCTACCAGCAAAGGAAAGAAGATTTGCTTTCTAGCCCGCTAGACGACTCTGCATTCTCTCAATAATGAAGCTGAAATCTTGGGGAGAGGAGGTATGCTTGATGAGAAACCCCAAATATTTCCCTAAGGTAGGGATGGATCTAAACTCCAATAAATCGCAAAAAGCTGACCTATCTTCAGGGGGCACATTCGGAGAAAAGAATACCCTTGACTTTTCACAACTCACCTTCTGACCCGATAAGGAGCAAAATGTATCTAAGGCATCCCCGACAACCACACAGTTTTTACTATCTACCTTAGCAAATAAGACAAGGTCATCCGCAAAGAATAAATGAGAGAAATCTATCCCTCCTCAAGACGCCTTAACCGGATTCCAGAGCTTTGCTTCACACTTTTCCATTATCAAGGCCCCTAACACCTCCATGCAAAGAATGAAAAGATAGGGAGATAGAGGGTCTCCTTGTCTAACACCCCGAGATGGCCGAAATGATTCCAAGGCTCCCCCATTGAAAATAATAGCAATTGAAGAGGAAGAGACACAACTTATAATCAAAGTGATGAGGTCTTTAGGGAACTTGAACAATGAAAGAGTATCCCTTATAAAGCTCCATTCCAAGCGATCATAAGCTTTCTCCAAATCTATCTTTATAGCCATAACCCCATTGCTCCCCTTTTTCTTGGACATAGAATGGATAAGCTCTTGGACTATAATTGTGTTGTCTACCCCTTTCTTCCCAGGAACAAATGCTGTTTGGAGAGGAGAGATCAACCCAGGGAGCATAGGTTGAATTCTGGTCACTATAAGCTTGGTAACAACCTTATAGATTGAGTTACAAAGACTTATGGGCCGATAGTTGCCTAGGGATTCTGGATTGGTACATTTCAGGATAAGGATGATAAGGTCCTATTTAGGTACATTGCAATGTTCACACTATTTCCACAATCTATCTATTATCAATAAGTCAATTTTTTTATTTTATTTTAAATCTCATTTTCCACCTTCTAGCTATTGTTTTGTTTATTTATTTGTCATATATGAGTAAATTTAAATTGTCAATTTTTACTCATAAGATAGAATTCTAGACCTCAATTATTAGTAGAATAAGAATTGAGGAACTATGGACCTTGGTGAAGAAAATTGGTGACACGAATATATCATTTCTCTTTGATTGCTCTAGAAGTGTCCAAAAGAAGAATAAATTTAGATTCTTACATCAACTTGAATTTCAATTTTCTCATTTGATTCTCATGTCTACTCCAAATTGTCAATTAGATGCATAATTAGAATAAGGTGAACTCATAGAAGAGAATTTATACAGCTCACTATAATTCATCAAAATTACGTGCATGTTTGAGACTAGTTTAAAAGCTAGCATTTTGCTTTTTAACTTTTATATACATCTTTTTAAAACCTCATTTTTTCTTACTTTTTCAAAATACAAATATACTTTAGCATATTTTTAGCAATAAGCTAAATAAGCTATGACATATATATAAACTCATCTTTTTCTTTTATTCTCTCCATAAGTGAAGAAATCTTCAAGTAATAAACCACAACACTATAGCTATCACTTTCTAATGATTCTGCTTTTTTCTACTTTTCATATTCTTTGTTCCCCGTTTGGAATGTGGGATTTGATCATTTGAAGAAAGATACAAAATGCTACTGTTGCAGTAAGCAACAAAAATATAGAATCCTATATTCACCCACTTCTCTTCAATAAAGAGAGCATATTTTTCTGGACGAGATTTAGACTATGAAGTCAAGGTCACTGCATTATCATAGCCTAATCAACCTGCATGCCCGTTGTTACATAAAAAAATTTCCGAATCTCTTTATTTTAAGTGAGTGGATGGGACGGTAGTTAGGTAGAAATTAGAAGAAACAATATAATAAATAGTAACACAAGCCTATCAAATATGTTGAATGAGGTGTATCAAGCATGTTTTGATATAATGAAAATTATTGATATGCTGCATAAAAATAAGACTAATTACCCACCTGGGGTGTGACTAATTTCCATTATGATAGTAATAAATACAATATAAAGCAATAATTTTCCTTCAATTGGGGGTTGAAGAAGTTATGTTGAAGAAAAGAATCCACTTTCTTGATCTCGAATATAATTCTTTCAAGATAGTAAGTAAAGAAATCTGTACTATTTCTTTGGATAATATAGTCCGGATAATGTCTTATTAAGCGGAGGTCATTGGTTTAAATCTTTTTATCATACCCCTCTGGATCAAACTTGCTCATCGAAAGGAGGGAGGGAATCCACTATTTCCTTTTCTAAACCAATTGAGAATTTCTATTTTAGTTGAGATGTTTAGAAGACCTGTTGAATAGCAGATTACTGATGAGCAGGTGGATTATTGTTGCAACCTAACCATAAGTATAAGTACTTTTTTGAGAAAGCTACAAATATAGGTCACTTGGGACGTCATTGACTCATTGTGGGCGAGCTGTTTTTATAAGTGAACTCTTTGATCATGGCTGTGATCAGCAATTCGGCATTTATTTGACTAGGCCTAATCTGTGTTTCAGCATGAATTTAATGTCCAAATGCTCATAGTACAGATAGTATATCAATGATGTGACAAGTTTAGACATTAAAGCACATTGTATAATAAATAAAAAGATACACTTATTTTCTTTTTCTGAATAAAAAAAGAAAGATACATTGGATGTGTTCCTGGAATTTTCTTACATTTGAATATGTGGGCATGTATGCGCATGTGTCCAATGACTAATGTCACATAGCCTCCAAGAACAGGCTTGCTCTAGGATGGAGGCCACTGTCTTTGAGAGTCATTCCCATCTGATCAACACCATAGACTTTTCTAGGGAAGCTTGATATCAATCTGTAGTTTCCAATACCAGGGAGGCCTAATGAATCTATGTATCTGTATATTGATTGGACCTTGTCTGTGCTTGCGAAGCTTTGCTCTCTTCTTTCACCATTTGGAAACCTTATCAAAATCTGAAATATGAAAAGAATGATTTAACACAATAAATACTTTTAATCTCACATAAATTATTTTGATAGCACAAATACTTACCTGGGTAGCTTGAGGATTCGTTCCCCTATTTGCTACTTCTTTGTATTGAGTTTCTTTGGTAATGGCACCCTCTTTGACTTGAACATACTGTTTTTGACTGTTCCTGAGCTTATCATAATTTGGTTTATTAGAAGGAGCTTCTACTGGTTTCTGAACTCTCTCTCCTGAAAGCGAGTTCTTGAATCTTTCCTTTTCCTAAGATGGGCAATAATGTTATTGGTACATTGTCAATTTGCAGACTTAATAGTTTGAATTGGACCTAAAACATGTAATATCATATAGGCACACAACTCACACACCTTGTCTATCTGAAGAGATGCAAGATATGCTGCATCTTGTTCTTCTCTGAGGTGACGATCCGCTCTTATCTTTTCTTCCTGCTTGGCCCTTGCACTTCCAAAAGCCAACCCTTTCTCCTCCATTGTCCTCTGCAGAATCTCCACCAGTTCAGCAGGGGAAATTGGCCCTTCCATCTATACATGGACAGAACAGGAACAAAACAATAAGTTCAAGCATCGTCATTGTTACTATTAGGAGCAGCTAGTGGGACATAACAGTGAGTGTGCCACATAGTCCATGTTAGCACTAAGCTAACAAGGAAATTGCATCACATTAGACCATACAAGCATAAAATTTATCACAATTTGATCATTTTAGCCATTTTAATTTTTTTTATCTTTCTTATTACAACGACTACTGCTTTAATATAGAGGAAAGGGAAAGTGAACATGCACAACAAAAGCTCTAAATTTTATTCTAGAAATGAATACCAAACCAACCTGTTGCAGCACTGCTATGCTATCACCAGGGGCAGGAGCTATCACAGCACAGAATGGGAAACTGGCAGGCCTCAATATTGTAGCCATTTGCAAGCCTTCTTCTCTATTAGCCAGTGCTCCCCAGCAAACAAAATTAGCATCAAGAAACTGTACCACCAGTTCTGAACACAAAGTGTCCCTACAGAAAGAGGGAGTGAAAGGGTGCTCTGGTGCATGAAGGTACACGAACATAAACTTTTGATCATCCTCTGCTATCTTCAGGGCTTCCATGAACTGACAAGCATAGAAAAATGGATGGTTGGAACCATATTGATCTTCAAAACTGGTTAGAAATGCCCACTCTTCTGGAACAGTAGTACTAATTTGCTCCTCTGGATGTTGCAGTTGATAGTTTGATGGTACATGTTGATTTCTTCTTCCTCCTATTCCCATGAGGTCTCTACCATGACCCATTGCTCTTGAAAATCCACCTATAATGTTCCTTGGAAGGCTTACCATTCTGCGTACAAGTGCATTGCCTGCTCTCCTATTGTCTCTCAAAATCGATGACATTGCTCTCTATTTAGTACTCACACACACGCTATACTACCACAAAGATCGATGACCACTAATTGGGAAAGCGAAAAAAAAAAAAGGTGTTATAGACTCAAAGTACGCACAGCTTTGCTTTGAAGAGTGGTGGTGTACTGAGGCCATATTGTTGGGACTTTTTAAGGCAGAAAAGTGATGCATGGTGACAAAAAAAATTATTCGGCATGGCAAATAATTTTCATTTTCTTAGGTAACTTTTAAATAAAGAGAGACACACAGCATTAAAAAAAAATACCAAGATGCCTCTTCTTTTTGGCTTCTACAGAGTTCAAAGAGGATGCTTTTTTTTTTTTTTGGCTAGATAATTATGGGGATAGAACCCCTAACTCAAAGATACATATGGTACCGGGTACCACCAGGCTACAAGGCCCGGTGGTGTTCAAAGAGGATGCTTTACTTGTGAATGAATCCACCGTTAATATTGGAAGAGATTCTGAGATTCACGTAGTTGTTGGCTACTTATGTAGGTTGATTGGTTAAAATTAAAAATAGCTGGGAATTGTAGTTGTTTTGTACTCATCTTTGGCCCACAATTATTTCACTACACAGGTTGGGACTTTCGGCTCATTTTTCTCTTTCTTACATGGGTTGGACTTCAAGGCCCACAAAAACAAGTCTAGCCCACTGATTGTATTAAGCCACATCAGGTGTCCTAAATCCTAACTCTAATTGCATTTGGCATTAATTAAAAAGCAAGCTTTTTTTACTATTCATCTTATTTTTACTACTATTAATGAGTCCTATTACACTTTTTGATACTATTCAAGGCCCCAATATACTATTTCAGCTATCTATTAGTTTTATTTACAGTATTTTCAACAACAAGTTTTCAGTTTCAGCTAAATAAGGATGGGTTTGGGTAGTAATGCGTTTGCGTTGGAGCTGGCTTCTGCGTTTTTTGGCTGGGTCTTTGCACTGTTCACGGGACCCGCAAGTACGGAATTTAGCAAATATAACTTTAAAACTGGGTCCCATGACATTATTTACACCTTTAAAAATTATTTTGCTACAGTGTTTTTAGCAATAATTTTTCAGTTTTTAGCAATAAGCAGAATCCAAACACATCCTAAGCTGTTCCCAAACAGACACTAAAAATGATTTGAAAATTATTTTTAATTTTTGATAATTTAGACTAAAGAGAATTTGAAATTTATTTTTATTTTTTTGATAATTTAATAGTTACACCAAGGGATTACAATATACTATTAAGGCATCAATTCAATTATACAACTTTCCCAAAACAAACCAAAAAAAAAAAAACCTATATGTTATAGGTGGGCCGGCCCATAATCATAATGATATGATGATTTGTGTGGCTGATGAGTAATGAGATTCTCAAATCAAACCAAATAAGGAAAAACATTAATGCTAGAGTCCCCCTCTCGAGTCTCGAGTCTTAAATGGGTATACGTTTCCTATGTTGGGACTTGGGTGCACAAAGTCCAGCCCAACAAATCCAATTGATTTTTTTTTTTTTTTTTTTTGGAGAATTTTTTTTAATGTATGTTTCACGACAAAGTTGTAATATAATCCAACGTCCCATTAAAATAATACAACTTGGTTTTGTAAGATATATATGAAGAATTTTTTTTTTTACGAGAAACAACTTATATATGAAGAGTAAGTGCGAAGAATGTAAGGAAAATCATGCAAATGATGCTATATGCGTGGGATATTGCTGAAATTGGTTCTCCTAACCAATTAAACAATATAACTTATGAGGGTGTAATATTACAATTGTATAAGTGACATCATTTTATTGGTTAAGATGACTAGTTTAGCAGTCATCTAGTAGTTCTAATAATTTCTTCATAATCTCTTTAGCAATATTTTGCTTGGAAATTGAGTTTCTAAAAGCCTTTAAACTTTAAAGTGGCTAAGTGGTCTCTTAGTAATAAAGGTATAATTTGGCTAAATAAAAATTATTTATTTATGCAAAAGAAGCCAATTATTATTAAATTTTAATATTTTGCTTTCTATGCATTATCATGGTAGTATCAATTTGAAAGTTTTTTGTTTTTTAAATAATTGTACGAGGGTGATTATTACGTAGAAACCAGCAGTTGTCATTGTAACCAAATTGTGTCTCGTACAAAAACAAGAAATTAATGATTGAATTTGTTAAAAAGGTGCAAATTAAATAATTTGTAATATTATACAACATATTTTTATATTTTATAATATATTTTAATAAGGAAAATGTTAGGTCTCTTACATTTTAGTTGAGAGTTCAATATGGTTCCGCTACTTACAATTGTAATAATATTAACCCTCTATTCTAAATAATAATAATAATATATAAAACAAAACATATTAACCCTCTATTCTAAATAATAATAATAATAATAATAATAATAAATAAAGAAACTTCAATTTCAATAGTGCATGTAATGACTCATGGTTACTTAGTTTTAAGTCATGCAAATGATACCATCCCATTCTTTTCGTATATGCATTTTCTTGCCCTTCATTAAAAGTTTAATAATTCATTTCAAATGTTAAAATATGGTGACAATGGGGCAGGACGAGCTCAAAGTATGGTGTTTCTAGCTTTCTATCCTATTTACAAAGAAAGAACACCACACAAGATGAGAGGGTAGATTAAGGACTCGATGGGTCGGAGGTATTTTCTCCATCCCTAATTAGGTAACTTCATCACTAATGATAAAGTGATTGAAAAAAAAAAAAAAAGTGGATAAGGGAAAACATGCACAAGATAGTACGAGATAGGATGAGCAAGACAAGGTATTTTTACCGTACTTGGATATTTTAGTTTTTTAATCAAACAAATAAATAAAAATAATTATTCATTACAACTTCTTCTATTTTCTTCCTACATAATAATTATTTAACATACAACCAAACATATCCAAAGTTGATAAGAAGATATATATTTGAAGCTAGCAGCAGCCTAAAAAGTAACTGAAAATTTCCCATACCTACTCTTCCCCTCCACAATGCAAAGTTAGTAGCTGTGAGAAGTTGAACCCCTTTTGTTGTATAATAATGTAATAATAAAATTGAAGTGCAGCAGATCATAATGTTCTTTTAGTAGCCAATGGCTGCTGAAAAAACCTGTGTAAATTCATTAATAAGATTATTATTTTTGTCTTTACCAAAGGATGTGACAATTATATTAATCCCATTTAGTTTTATGTTAAAGATATAATTTTTTAAGCTGCTTCAAGTGATTATGTCTAGAAATTAAGCATGGACATGCTTGGGTTAAAGTGGTCTCACCAATGTACACAGTTCCAACACATGTTCACGGTCACCGATGGTTGTATGTTATGTGGAAAAACCAAATCAGTCAACATTTCAAGGTTTAGTCATGCAAACCTGTACTTTGGAGGCAAAACTTCCAGTCTATGCAGCAACAGACCTTTTCTTTGTTCAATTTCTTTTCCTTTGAAGATTTCTCAGCCAAAAGAATTGAATATTGGTTGCCTGTCTGGTATGCTTGAGTTCAATACACACCAGGCGAATCCATACATATTTTCTCAATAGGCCCAATGAAGGGCAGTGCTCTCACCAATGGGTTTTGTTTTTCATTCCATGCATGTTTAATTTGGTTTTAGCAGAAGTGTGTTTAGTTTAGTGTATGAGGATGTGTTCGGTTTTGTGTGATTAAATAAAGCTCAAAGTGCTGAACTAGGTGATGTTTTGTGCTAAAGTGAATGATTGATTTGGCATGAACATAAACTGCATAGTGAATGCCCCTAGATTAGCCGGCAAATGGTTTTGTCAGGTGGATTTAGTTGTCAGTTGGTTTTATTGGTTAGAGGCAAGCTCTTCTTTAGGAAGGTTCCAATAAAAGTGAATTTGATTGGAGAGGATGATTTAGAAATTCTCTTCGCTTTTGCATAATTAATCATTAGGCAATTGAAGCTTATTTATTAGATGAAGCTTCAAAAATGAACTACTATATAAAAATTGCAGATGATGGTTTAGGAGTTTTGATTCATTACATGCTCCTTGTTAATCATGATACAGTAAGCACTCAAACATAATTTGTTACTAGCATTTGTGTTGTAGAGATGGTGTAACATCATGGAACCTCAACTTTTATTGTGGGGGAGTTTGGAATGGGCCATTGATTGTCACATCCACTAAACTCTGTGAACTCTTTAAGAAGTGTGGTAGAAGTGACCACAGCTTTATTCCTTTAGGCTTACAACAGAATTTCAAATAATGAAGAGATTTACAGCTGAACAATGCTGTTTCTGTTTAACTTTACCATGCCACGCGTCCTACTTTACTGTTACAGAACTCTTCTCTTACAGAACTGAACAGAGAATTCGCTCTGTTTAGAGTACAAAAACAGAGCATTGCAATGCATTAATACATGGACGACAATTTTGACTACTATGTCAAATAACCATAATAACATAATATCATAACTGACAGATAATACTTAATACACCATAACTTAAGTAAACAAACTAGAAAATTAAACATAACAAGGAAACTCTTCTCACATGAACCCGCTAGACTGTACTACATAAAGCTTGCTTTAATTCATTACTAAAATTCACTTGTCTTCTTCTTCTTCTTCATGGATAGGCACAGCTTGAAGAATGAGGCCACCACCTTTTCTATGAGGCACAATACGCAGCACAGCACTTGAGCTCAACAGTGGTGGGAAACTACTACTTCTACATTCTTCATCATTCTTCTTTGATGATGAAGATGAAACTTGCTGCTTTTTTTGAGAATTCTTTTCAGTACTAATTTCTTTGTTTTCAGGGACAACCGCACCTGTATCATCACCTAAGATTTCTGCGGTAGTGTGGGAATTGTTGTCCGTTTTAGCTTGGAGGAAGCTCCAGCCGCCCAAGTTTGGCTCACTTGAGGACATGTTTTCACAATGGAGATGTGGAGAATGCAAAGAAGAAGATAGGTGAGTTGAGACTTGAGAGAGAGAGAGAGAAACAGAGACCTGAAATTTATAGTGAAATTTGCTAATCTTTCCTACATTGAGGCTTTGATTGCATAACAATAATAGTCAAATTGCCTCAATCTTCTCAAGATTGGGGGGCTTTGTTTGCATGGACAATAATAGTAATTACCCACTAACTCAATATTCTTCTTTAGCTTGTGTAATACCCGAGAGAAAAAAAAAAAGATTTAAAAGGATGGATATTCAAGTAAATTTTGTGGGGTCAATTTTATAATTTATAATTATAAGAGAGTTTATAAAAAATTAGGTTGAAATCCTAGCTATAAATATAAGTTTATTAAGTCAACGTATATGGAGAGATATTTTGAGAGAAAAGACTATCCAAAAGATTGAAATAAAGAATGATTAACTATACCTTTGAGGTAAGAGCTTAAGAATTTCGTTTTTATCAAATCTAAGTATTATTTAGAATTAAAGTATTTTTTATGTAAGGATTTTGGCCAACAGTGTGACTTTCTTTAGACATGGCCGCATGGGTCTGTTCTACATAATTTTCTTAAAGGAATAGTACAGGATTGATGGAATTTAAAAAAAAAAAAAAAAAAGAAGGTGAAGAAACTCTTGACGAAAAGAAGGAACAGCAACTTCTTTATGAGTTATTATTATTTGTTTATTGATTTGGTAGAGGAAGAATAGTGTTTCCATAAAAGCTTGTGTCAGAGCTTGATTTGCGTGATTTGTCCTCGTGCCAAAAGAATGCTAGAGGCGGCAGTGGCATATATATATATATGTATATATATATATATATATTTATATAAATCCATAGAATAATCCCCTTGTCATAGCAACGCCAGCTTCCTTCTAATATTATTGTTATTATTATTAATAATATTATATTATTATTATTATTATTATTAGTTCATCTATATATATATATATATATATATAAAACCGAAGCCTTTGCTGACGCCACAATTTTCCACGTCAGCATAATATTTAAAAAATAAAAAATAAATAAAAATTATAACCCCTCAAAACCCTAGCAACTTTACCCCTCTCTCAAGTTAAGAAATATAAAGCCACGGTTTCTGCAAACTCTCTCTCTCTCCAGACGTAGGAAGCCCTAAAGCATTCAAGATCTATAAAACCCTAGCAACCTTACCCCCCCTCAAGTTAAGAAATATAAAGCCACGGTTTCTGCAAACTCTCTCTCTCCAGACGTAGGAAGCCCTAAAGCATTCAAGATCTACAATGCACGGTATAGATTTTAGCTTATAAAGTTCAGCTTTTGTAAGGTTAGTTTTGTTTATATATTAATTAATACATAGTACTTTGTTCACCATTGAATACTCATATAATCAATTTCCAATTCAGTGTTCAAGAATTAAACCAAAATTCTAACTGCGCTATCATAAAATATTATTATTAGTATGAATTTTATGGAGTTGCGGTGTTCAAGAATTAAACCAAAATTCTTTTAAATTATCTATAATATTTTGTCCTTTGAAAATTTTATCTCTTTGATTTTAGTATATTGTGTTTCTTAAGCTATAGAGAGATTTTAAGAGATTTATATATTACTACTATGTGGCTGAATTTCCCATGACATCAATTTTATGTTTTTAACCAAATACATCAGGAAAGCAAGAGAAGGCGCATAAATATTTAGTCCTTAAGTTTAAGTTTAGGTTTAGGTTTAGGTTTTAAGAGATTTATATATTACTACTATGTGGCTGAATTTCCGGTGACATCAGTTTTATGTTTTTTTTTTTTTTTTTTTTTTTTTTTTTTTAAATTTGTTTTATGTAAGGTTAGTTTGTTTACATCAGTTCTTTGTCTCAAAGATAAGACTTTTAATATATCCCTTGCAAGCACACATGAACTTAAATTGTCTTTTAATATATGCATACTTTATTATTTTCTAATAGTTTTCCCGTGCATCGCACGGGTTAACGACTAGTTGGTTTGGTAACTGAGGCGTATGGTGAAGTGAGATCATGGAACATGGGCTAGGCGATGCTTTTGACCCTATATGACAATATGTATCCTAGGTTTTATTAGAGGCAGTGGAGGATACATACAAGACTTTTACTTTGAGATAATAAAAAGAAATTATTAGATATTTCTAGCAGTCGTTCGGTTGGTTGGATATTGTTATAAGTCATTCTTAAATTATTTGATTATTGAGTAAATGATACTTGCAAAATTGTTTTAGGTGATGATATCTAAGGATTTTTAGAAGAAGTGTTAGGGTGAAGTTTCTTTTGGTATGGCTTTTGGAGGTAAGTAACCTTATCCTAATTGGTTTTATTTTGCGTATTTTAACTCCTGAAATTTGATTACAGTTATTACAATTTTATTTCTAATGTATTACTGATTTCAAGTAAAGAATTATCAAAAATAGATTTGATTGCTGAATGTATGATGTATTTTATTTAATTGTTTTAAGTTATACTGATTCAAAGTAACGAATAAAGAATTTTCACAAATACCTATGAGCACTGAATATAAGATTTATTTAATTTAATTGATATTTGTTAGCTATATTGATTTAAAATAAGAATATAGAAATATCACAAATATATTTGATTATTGAATATATGATTATATATACGTATTTAAATAAGATATATTTTTGTTAGAAGCTATGATTTTATACCTATGATTATGGACAATTTGATTATGAATTGATTTTGATACCTAAACCAATGGGGGTTATTCATTGGTACTCTGATACCCAAACCAATCGGGGTTATTCATTGGTACTCTGATACCCAAACCAATGGGGGTTATACATTGATACTTTGATACCCAATCAGTGGGGGTTATTCATTGGTACTCTGATGCCCAGTTACGGGGATATAGCGTGACCATAGTCATAAGATTTTTAAGAATATAAATTACGTTTGAGTATTTGAACCGCTTGATTCCTTAAAACTACATATGTGATTTTGGAAATGTTTGAGTATTTAACTATTTGAGTCACTTAAACTGCTTATGTATTTTTAGAAACTATTGTAAGTTATAGTTTCTGATATATGGAAAATTGACTAATTTCTAAACCATCTATGATATATATTTTAAGGTTAAAGTACGTGATCTATTTGCAACTTATTATTTTAAGACTATGAAACTTCTTAGTTATTCTTGAAAAGCCATAGTATATTATAACTTTTGAAAACTCTTATTACATCTTATTACTTTACAAATTTATAGCTTGATAGAACTTATGAGGATTTTGGTTACTTATTGAGTTGTCAACTCACCCCTTTTTTCCCTCCAATTTCAGATTATGAAGAAAAATAAGTTTTAGGAGTTCTGATGTTGTGAAGTGAGCGGGAAAAGAAACTTAGTGATTTTGGGATTGAATTGTCTTTGAATAGTTTTATATTTATTGGCCAATTGGCATTATGTACATAAGGTTTGGATTTTGTTCCTATTAAATTATTGGAGATCTATTCATAATAAAATTGTTAAAGTATTTTGGATTTATTGATTTATTTAATTTTGAGGATAAATTTTAGTTACTAAGAAGGCCTTGCACACTTGTAAAGGACTTACTTTATAAGCGTGTGGCGGTTGTCACATGCCTATCTTTATAGTTGGGTTCGGGGCGTGACAGTTTGG
The DNA here is from genome assembly GCF_001633185.2 of Quercus lobata. Taxonomy (NCBI): domain Eukaryota; kingdom Viridiplantae; phylum Streptophyta; class Magnoliopsida; order Fagales; family Fagaceae; genus Quercus; species Quercus lobata. Next base: position 8,831,931 of record NC_044913.1, read on the forward strand.
TTCATTGAATCTTTAACTTGATGTTAGATGAACGTGTTATATATAAGTTGTGTTCAATTTAATACACACACTTGCACTTGTTACTTTGATTAAAACCGTCATTTTGTTTTTGTTTTTTTGAAGTAGTAAGTTTTATTGGACCTCTCTGGTTGATGCTATGCCTTCTAAAGTTAAAAGAGAGATTCTATATTCTTGTTTAGTATCTTCCATTCCAAAAGGAAAGAAAAAAAATATATAGATTATAATTTTTCATAATACCTTTTTCTTGATGTAAAATATTTTCTTGTCTTTGTTGGTCATTACTTAATTTCTATTGCAACTTCCTAAGTTCCATGTTTTACATCCATCTGGAATCAAAGCATGATGTAGCCTTAATTTCAGAACCTCTGAAATTAAGATTATAAAAACAATTCTTGTTATGTTAAATCCTAAGTCCTAACGCTGTAGAAACATTTGTGTAAACTATAGTAAGCAGTTCAAAATCCAACTGCTTAAAAACATTTTTATTTTAAAAATTAACTGAATGATAGAAATCTTTTATATGGATTCATCTCACATGCATGTCCATTTGAGTTTGAAGGCATCAAAGCACTGTTTTCATAGTTTAGTGATGTGCATATTTTCAATCTTGCATGGACAATCAATTTTCTGGTTACATTCATACAGACAATCTTTCATAGATTGAGGTTTTGTTGCATAACAATAATAGCAAGCTTTAACTCTCTATTATTGTAACCCAGCCATTGCTATATATTGCCTCAATTTTCACAAGGTTGGGGCTTTGTTTGCATGAACGACAATAGTAATGAACCACTAACTCAAATATTCGTCTTTAGTTTAGTTCATTGAATCTTAACTTTTGGATGATCATGTTATATAAGTATTGTTCAATTTAATTCACACCCATGCACTTGTCCTAATTTGCTTGGTGATGGGGGAATTTGATGTCAGTGTAACGATGCAAGAAGCAATATGGTTTTGAGAAGGGTAGCTTTTGTGATTGGAAGACTGTTTAACAGCTAAGAAGATGGTGATAATATTCTTATATGTGGATGTGGTGTATTACCATTATTTTTGGTTGCATAACAATAATAGCAGGTTTTAACTCTCTATTATTGTAACCCATTAACTAAATCAGCCATAGCTATAAATTGCCTCAATTTCTCAAGATTGGGGCTTTGTTTGCATGAAAGATAATAGTAATTAACCACTAACTCAATTATTCATCTTTAATTTGGTTCATTTAATCTCAACTATAAGTTGTGTTCAATTTAAGGAATGCAAACTCATGCACTTGTCTTTATTTTGCTCGGTGAAGGAAGAATTTGATTTCAGTTAGAGATGCAGCAATCTTGGTTATTGGTTTTGAGAAGGGTAGCTTTTGTGAATTAATCTTTGGACAATTGGGATAATTTACAGACAGGGAAATACCCTTTTAGCCTCAAGTTATAGGCCTCATTTTTGGTCAGCCACTAATAAGTTCAATATTAGATGGACATAAGCCCAGTCAAGAGAGGGGAATTGGGATTGTTTTTATTTTTAATGGGCAAAAGATAAGTCCACTCGATACTTCTTTCATTTCCCCTACCCCCCCACCCCACCCCCTTATTTTTGTCATGTTGATATTGCTTGCTTCTTCATATGTTAATACTGGAGAGATAGGCATTGTCTTAGTTGCTTTGGGTGCCACTACAAATTTTAGCATGAGTTGGCAGTGTTCTTATAGCAGTGAAGAAGTAACCACTACTTGAGTTCATTGTATCACGGTACGTTCTTTAACTGCATGAGATTTGCACAGCTGGAAGCTTCCATGTATTTTTCCAGTTTGGTTGAAGGAAACTTATATTCATTGAAAAAAGAAGAAAAGGAAAGGAGAAGAAAACTCCAATTTTAAATTGTGCACAAAAAAACATAATTTCTTTTATAGATCAACTGTAATATAAGCGCACAAAGGTCCTAATACAAATACAAATGCTACAATAAACCCGGGCACAACATACAAATGTAGCAAACTGGGATTCCAAAACCCCATATTAGCAATAAAAGGAACAAAGTATGGCTACCATTTCAAATTTATGGCCAGGTCCAGCAGTGATTCTACTTGGCGTATGGCTCTTTGTTTCTCCTGTTGCTTCAACCTACTCGCAACAGATTCAGGATCAAACAAATCTTGTCCATGCTGTGCTTCAGTTTGTTGATACCGGACCTCTTGTAGCAATGCATTAACCTCTCTGACAAAGTCTACCCTTAAAAGTGTATCATCAGCTTCAAGTGGAGGTCAAAGTGGCCCTTGATGCTGTTGGGGAAAAAGTAAGCCGTTATGAAGTTAAATCAAACACAAATTAATTTGACCAATAGGATAGAGTGTTTATATTAGATCTAGTTGTGACATATATCATCTGCTCCAAAGTTGAATGAAGCAATCCCAGACTGGTTAGTTTTATCTTGAACATTAAATGATCTCCCATTAGAAAAATATTCCATTATCTTGGATATAATAGAGCCATGCTTTTATTTTACCGCCCAAGAAGGAGAAATGTGAATGTTCCTCTAATTAGTCTAGGTACTTCCTACAATCAATACCAACTCCTATAATTTTTCACTCTGTGCCTTCATGAAAAGAACGGTTATGCGCTTGTCCCTACATGCAGAGATTGTCCTGGTGGCCTGATGCCACTCCTGATTCCTTGAATGTGTGCATGCAAGAGAGGTTTCTATGAGAATGACCAATATGTCATTCTATACCCTTATAGATTTCTTCGGTACAGCTAAAAGAAAAGGCACCATCATACAGATGAAAAAGAAAAAAAGAAAAGATCTGTGAATTCTATAAGAAACACGCTAGTTGTGGCTATCATGTAGTTTGATCAAAGCCATAGGAAATATAATTTGTATATTTGCAGCATACCTTATCAATGTCAAATCCTGCTGGAACAAGAATGCTAAATGGATCCTCTCTTGGAAAGGTGTCAACCATGCGTTTTTTGCATGCCTTCATCCAGCCTTCATCATCAAACCCATCATGCATATTCAAAAGATCATTGAGCAGTCTCATGGCAGGAGTAGCCTCCCGTTTCAAAATCTGAGTCTAAAATATTAAGTAAAATTCAAAGCTTATAATTCTATTTTCTCCCAAGTAAGGCAACGAAGAAAGTAAACTACAATATGAAAAGGGCCTAAAGGAGTGTCACGGTGCAAGATGTGCTAGGCTGGAATAATTATGTAAGGATTCTACTAAAAATCAGCACAATTTCAGACAAGATTTAACAATGTTCAGCATTTGGTTTTGAAAGTTAAAACCCATCTGTGTATTGAAACAAATGAATTTAAGCATGGCACTATTATATGAAAAGTAGTGTATACCTCAACCCTTCTATATAACAGATCAAGACTTCTTATAGCATCCTTTTCTTCCTGGAAAATGAGATAAATATCTAAATCAACATTAGAGAGAGAGATAAAGAGACTGCATTATATTAAGTTCTACTGAACTCATACTATTAAGATTTACAAGGAACCAAAAAAAAAAAAAAAGAAAAAAGGACAAGGCAAAGCCTTATGCTAAAAAGGACAAATAAATTCCCAATTCTTGCCTTAAAACAAAAATACAAATTAAGAGGACTTGAGCAAATTTATTTGTTAGACATATGTAGTAAAACCTATGAATAGTCAGCTAACAACCAACTGCTTTACCATTGAGTTGTTGAGGAACAATGAGAAATTAGATATTGATTTAAATTCCCTTTCTCAATCCATGACCAGTATGAGCTTGATTTTCCTTAAGTTACAGGTATTGTGTTGGATATCAGATTGACATTGAAGGTTCAATGGTCTTTAATTTCTCTATTTGTTTGATAACTTATTTCTAAGTAAGAGAAACCTCCTAAAAGAAGACCTTGAACTCTCTTTTTCTCCAAATAATCATAAGTAATATGCGATTTAGAGTAACTTTGTCATCAGAGTCCTTAATCAACATGGATGCCTTGCTTATAAGAAATAGCTAATCATAGTAACTTCATCACTTTTCCTTCATGAGAAATATTAGTTGAGAATTTGATGCTCATAAATCCCAGATTCTAATCTATGATACATATTATTTTCTTCAAACTCGTGTGAAAACAAACTTTCTTTTAAATAATAATAAAAAAAAATAATAAAAAAAAACAAAAAACAAAAAAAAAAAAAATTTGGTTCTATAAGTATTTACAAATCTTTGAGACTTATGAACCTAATGCTGAAATGCCATAAACACTCCTACACCTATGGAGAAATTAATAAAGGAAGCCATCAAGTTTGAACATTACAATAATTAGTGATTGCAAACATTTACATTGGCACACTAAAAAATGTTTGCAAAACATTACACTACAACAACATTGCATTAAAAGAAAAGATGCCACACAGAATTTAGAGACAACAAAAGACTAACTTACATCACGTCTAGCAAGATCAAGGCGATTCCATATGACCATTAGAACAAGTTCATTGAGTTCTCCTTTCTCAGCAGCTTTCTCAATTTCCTGCATATAAGAAAGTTAATCAATAGTCAAAATTATCCTACATGAATAGTTTGACTCAACTTCCCACTTATGGAAAATGCTACAAGCTACAAAGGATGTATGAGTATGGACAGCAACGAAATGAGATGTCCTTAGATATAAGACATAAATATTTCCTTCATAATGAAAACAAAAGCAGCCAAAAAAGGAAAAAGGAAAGGGCTTTTACTTTTCAGAAGGACTTCTATCGACCCATGTGTATGCAGAAAGCACTCTTTAGAAATGAACACATTCTCATAATTTTAAAGTCTTAATCTCTTGACAGATTAAGCCATTTGTGAGGCTTGAATACTGTAATTTATGATTACCTCTTCAACTTCTTCAGCAGCTCTGATCAAGCTCGAAACCAATCTCCGTGCTTTTCTGACATCTTCTTCTGGATACCCTTTCAAGCGTGTGCCAATTTCACGATACTCTTCAATCTTTCTTTCCTCTTCTTCTTCTTCCTGTTGACGTCTTCGATGAAGCTCCTTTGTCTTTTCCCGTTACCGTGCTTGCCATTCCTAACCTAGAGTAGGTTAACTCAACTTTCCAAATAGTGCACATCTTAGAGGTTACATGAGTTCAACATAATAAGATAGTGGGTTTTACATTTAGGCAACATATTGTTATATACAGAATGCACACGATGCCCCAAAACCCATCAATCAGGACCACTTATCCATTCAATTGAGGGAGTGATCATAATCTGAACAAAATATTTCAAGAATTAAGAAAATTATAACATTGGATTAAGCTATATATGAAAGTAATAAAACGGGAAACAGTAATGCTATAAATTAAATTTAATTCAGGAGGACATGGACAATGCAATATAATTCAAAACAATTTTTTCTTAACTGGTAATAGGCAACTGTGAAAAGAGGTTCGTGTTTTAACTTGCATGTCAATTGTAATTTCACAAACAATAAACTCAGATTGCTCAATTTGTAAGCCATGAAGGCATTCCATTAAAGCTGTTATAGAAAAGCACTTCAAATTGACTGAGATTGAGTCAAGCAAGCAATTCTAATATTTTTCATAGTAATAGAGGCTCAAGTGTAACATGACCCTGCATGATGTAATTTTGCACACATAAATCTCAAATATGTGATAACTGTCAAAACATACCAAAACCATTTATTGTTGTGGTGCCAAATGATTCCAACACACTCTTTTACTGTAATTAATTTGTATTAAAAATTCCAAAACACTCTAGTCAGGACTAAGTGTAGCAGACAGTGGGCCTTTAGTTATCAGCTCGAAAACAAATCAATAAGACCCACTCTAATAAATTCCTTTAGCAAAGTTACACACGGAGACTGCCATTAACCATTTTACAAACACTATATATATATATATATATATATATATATATATACACGCACAAATTGATGATTTAGTGGCATATATGGGAAATCTACCATTGACCCATCTCAGGAAATCAATAAATTTGAATACCCAATAATCAAAAAAGAACAATCATCCAGTCAACATAGCAAAACAAGAAAAATAAGAGACACCCATTTAAGAAAAGGTGAAAAAAATGCCATAGCTGATGCATATTGACAACTACATACATACATACATCATCATAATACTCCTTTGGAAGCCCATCTATAAGCGGCTCATCCTTGTTCATACACCGCCTCAGAACTGGTTATCAAATCCCAACCAAAGAACTCAAAAAAAAAAAAAAAAAAATGCAGTTTAGGCATGTACTTGGCCCAAGACTTTCATCACACAGAATAGGCCCAAGCACTTTGGCACGTACTTGGCCCAAGGCTAAAATAGAGTCCATTTATTCACATTTTAATCATAAAAGTAATATGTCACTTTCTAATTGCAACAACATTATTTTCCGTTTTTGTTCACTGCTTACACTATTTTTATTATGCAATGATCACAGCAAAACATGACAATAGCTGTAAAAATTAAAAAGTGTTGTATCCTTAAACTTATATTGTATTAGTAGTAAGTGAAAAGAATAGAGGTATGTTTTAATTTTAAAAAAGTGTTATATTCACAAAAAAGTGTTATTGGTTTTAATATGAACATATTATTAAAATAATTACTTTCTTATCACTTGAAATTTATTGTGAAAGTATTGTGGATATAACATTTCTCTTAAGTCTATTGTTGGATGTTTGATATATGACTTAAGATTATCATCTTTCATCATCTCCATGAAATGAAATTGTAGAATAAATTGAAAATTTACATTTAAAAAAATTATATATGATATATATTTAATTATGTATTAAAAAATAAAAAGTCAAATTAGATAATTTTTAGAAAGAAAAAAATATGCATAATTTAAATAAAATTTGTTTAAAGAAAAAAAAAATGCAACTGGTCGGGTTTAAGATTTTTCTAATTAAAAAAAAAAAAAAAAAATCCTTCAAATATTTCACGTACCAAAACCTGTTAAAATTTCCGAATTTCATCACAAATACATCCTATTTCTTTACCTATAATAAAAAGAGTGAAATTTGTTGAGCACTGTAGCTAATTACCATCCTGTCCTTGGACTTTGAGAGTTTTGTGATAGCTGAATCAAGTAGATGTGTGTTTATCCTCATCAAGTAGCTGAATTTCGTTTAGGCAAAATAATTAAATAAATATATTTGAGATCGATCTCGCAGTAAAATTTGACTTCGATGGAGTGTTTCTATTTCCTTTCTATGTGTTACACACAGTACTATGAAGAAACTTTTTGTTTGTAGAATTATAGCAACCATTTTGTTAAATTTTTTTTAGCAGAAAAATAAAACATTATTTACTGTTTTTAAGGTTAACAGGAAGTCTTGAGTCGTTATTCGTTAATATCAATAGCGTTGCTTCCGTTAGTAAATAGGAAAAATAGGGAGAGAAGCACACATGGCTAATTATTATTTGTGAAGCATGAAATGGAGCATAGCAAATGGTTTGGAGAATTTTTATTCCTCTTTATATAATAATAAATAATTAATTACAAAGGGTAAAACTTAGTTACAAAGTGTCCTTAAATTCAATAATGTCATTCTATTGACCAAAGGCCTCATAGTTGAGTTTAATTTTCCTTATAAAAGATACCATGGTTTTTTCCATACTAATCGATACAATTATATATTTGATTTCAATTGTAAAACCCAAAATAAAACAGCTAAAGATGTGGACCTAGGTTTTGTCAAATTACAAGTCTTCTATCCCACCTCAATTATCATAACCCAGGAGAGGGGTGTCCATCACTTTAGCTTTTTTGGAAGCCTAATGAGGGCACCCCCTATCCATCACTTTAGCTTTTTTGGAAGCCTAATGATGGCCCCCGGCCACACACGTAACCCTGGGTCTCGTCTTAGCATCACCACTTTGACATGGATGGCGAATTGAGTAATGTAAAGTCACACCACACTAGGCAGCTGTTTTTTTTTCTTTTCTTTTCTTTTCTTTTTTTTTTTTCTTTTTTTTTGATACCGCAGCTGTCTAATTTGGGAGAAAGTATACTATGTTTCGGTAATACTAACTCAGCATCTGTCTTAGTATTTCCTACCCAATAAATGAGTGACACATGTTTCAAAAAACCATATCAGACTACTCCAATAAATTAATCACAATCTCTTATACTATCAGGAAAATAAATTAATTATTTATTAGAATAGTCTGATATAGTTTTTTAAAATAAGTATCACTCATTTATTAGGTAAAAAATATCAAAACATACGCCTGAATTGATATTATCAAAATATGTTATACTCTCTCCTAATTTGGTCTTAAAGATTGCAAGTTCCAAATTCCAACTCCAGCTAAACTTTTCCTAGTTTACCACACGTGAAGGTCCCACCCAATGCGGCAGAGGTTCTTACACTCACACTCACGACCAATGCGTGACTTTTCCCCCTCCTTCTAATAAATAAATAAATAAAAATGTTATATTCTTCGTTTAATAACGTATTATTGTGGGTTGTTATATATATATATATCGTAAGCTGACAAAAAGATAAAGTTAAATTTAAATTTATAATAATTTATTATATAAAATTTATTATGAAATTATTGTAAAAATAATATAAATATAAGATTTCTCATAAAAAAATGTTAGGATCATAATTAAATTCACAATTTTTATCTTTTACCACAATTTCTCACAAAATGTGATAGGTTAATATCTCTATTGCTCACAATTCGTTACAGTGTGAGATGTGGCAAGAGTTGGAAAAATAGTTTTATATATATATACACATAAAATGATATATATATATATATATTTATAATTCAATTTGTGGGAAATATGGATTTAAATGCTCAACATCTTTATTAAAAACACCAAAATAAAACTAGTTTTGAGGGATAGGAAGAAAGGAAGGTACAAGGTCCGGTTATAATGTCTGTCTAATTTGTATGTATGCAAAAAGATTGATAGTTGGGGGTGTGTGTGTGGGTTGAGGTTGACAGGCCAACATTGAGTGAGGTGGTACATGTAGACTTTGTAGAGATTACAAATATATATTTACGTGAGAGAGTTCCCTTGGTTGATAAGCATTAGGCAATTTGCCAAGTTGTTAGTATTTTTAAGAACTACCCTTTAGTTTTCAATTGTTTATTCTTATAATTCTTTCATTTAGAGGATTTTTCATTATAAGTTTGTTAGACTTTAGAGTGGTTTGTGTGGTTTCAATGGTTAAGAATGTGCACATTTTTTCTGCTTGGTTCTTGTCTTTGGAAGAGTTTAAAAATGTTTTGGAATACAATAGAAGGGGACATATAATCCACTATTTATCATTATTAATTACGATTAATCATTCTTAAATTAATATGATAAATTAGTATTTTTTTTAAAATTGAGAATCAAATTAGTGTTATGTTATTTATTCTAATGAAATATACACATTTTTATTAAAAACCAAACACCAAGCTCGTGACTTGCAAGTGCTATCATAACTATCACATTTAAAAAAAAAAAAAATTCCAAACCCGCCCCATTTATCCAGAGGAGTATGAGCACATGGGCTTGAGTGATACTAGCATAACATAGATACTAGCATAAAACACACCCATCTATATATCAAATATGAATTTATTATATTGTTTAAGTAGCACCAATAACTTTATTGCCACATCAATTAATAAAGTTTTTGTTTGTAGTACCTTTAGTATTTTTCATATAATTTTTCACATTTTTTTTCATAACTACTTTTATGGCCTTTTATGATTGGAGTAATAATGTAATATCACTTTCACCTAAATCTATCATTAATACCACTTTTATTATGCATGAATTATGCTCTAGCTGAAGTAGTTGCAATTTTATAAGGTTTAAACTTGAGTAGTAGTTATGAAAATCAATGCAAAACCAGAGTAGAAGGGGATGCAAAAGTTTGTTTTCATGATCCAACTAAAAAGAGAGAATCAGCTATTTCTACTATCATTAATAATGCTTTTGATTTAAGTTTGTATTTTGTTAACTGTTTATGTTAGGAGATCTCTTAACTCAACACCTTATTTTTCTAGTAAATTTAATGTTGCTCTTAAAGTTTCTCTTGTAATAATTTTAATTTGCCTCTCGCAATTCTAGAAGTATGTAGGTAAGGTTGTCAAAATCGGGATCCTACGTAAGATCATGGGACGTAGGTGGGATCGTAAATCGTAGGATCGGATCGTAGATTGTAAGATCTTACATTGTTTGAGAAAAAAATAAAAAATACACATTATTATGTTAAATAATAACATAAATTATACATTCATTGATATAATTACCATACATCACTATATCCATTTGTAAGTATCATTTAAAGAGACCAAAAACCTCAACATGTGACACTCTATTGGGATATTTTTTATTTGGGTCCAACTGACACTCTCTCTACATTAGAGTGGAAAAACTTAGTCTATTGGGATTTATTTTTCATTTAAGTCCAACTGAGCTTTCTATCAAGTTAAAGAATATTACAAGAAAACAAGGTCGTTTGGAATCATCGAAACCGTATGATCCTACCGATCCTAAACAGTCACAAAAATCCTTGAAAGATCTAGATCGTTTTGGGCAGGTGGGATCGTAAAATTGTAAAATCGTAAGATCCAGATCGGGATTTTGACAACCATGATGTAGGTGCAATTGTTGTACTTCTTTTTAGTTCTTAACAAAATTACAATTGATCACATGTACACTATCATAGGTTGTTACCATATTGAAAAGAACTCTTTAACTCTCTCCTGCCAACACATCCAATAAAACCCACTTCAATACGCAAAGGACTCACACCATTCTACAAAATTCTCCAGGTTAGTTTTTCTTTTTTCTTCTCTGCTTTTTTTCATTTTTTTGTGCCTATTTCTTTTCCTCTCTATTTTTTAGTTGCCAAACAACATATTTGTTCTTGTAGATTGTAGCTATTTTTTTTTTTTGTGCCTATTTCTTTTCCTCTCTATTTTCTTAGCTACCAAACAGCATATTTGTTCTTGTAGGTTGTAGCTATTTTTTATTTTTTTGTGCCTATTTATTTTCCTCTCTATTTTCTTAGCTGCCAAACAGCATATTTGTTCTTGTAGGTTGTAGCTATTTTTTATTTTCTTTTGTGCCAATTGCTATTTCCAAACAAGATTAGGGAAAAGAAAATAAAAAAAGAGAGTTACAATTGTTATTGATGTAGCTATTTTTTATTTTTTTTAATGCCTTGTTGCTATTTTCTCGGTAGCCAAACAATAAGTAGGATTTGGAAAAAAAAAAAAAAAAAGAATTAGAAATTGGACAAATAATAAGGAAGATTGTGGCAAACATTTATGTATTGTGATGGTTGTTGTTAGCATTGTTCTAAGAATTGATGTAAGGTACTAGGATGTTTTGGTAGCTATGGGCAGGTCACATTCTGTTATAGATGGCTAATTAGGCATGTGCTCAATTCAAAGATTCAACTTAAATTATTTCTAATACCTTTTGTTTATTTAAATATTTTCATTTGGTTGAATTTCATGGTTATTTAGATAATCAAAATCAAAATATCATCCTATATATACTCAATGGAGCGATACAATGTGGGTGTTAAAATTCGAGAGGGGAATTATGCAGCAGATTACTTGGCTTGGGATCTTGTGACTCAACAGACTGTAACTTTGAGAAAGATTCACTACAAGAAAAAAGACATAATACAACAAGTATTATTGCAACAAAAAAAATAATGCAGGTAATATATATACTATTGCATCTCTAGGTTGTTTTGTGTTGTAATAGTAACTTAAATTTATTACATCAATATGAGATTGTAACAATAATTATTATGTTACATCGAAATGTCTTGTTGTAATAGATAACTCTTTTTATACATTGAGATATGTTGTTGCAATAAGTAATCTTTTATTTCACATCGAACTATATTGTTAGTATAGTTCCTAGATATGGTTTTTTAATTGCAAAACAAGTTAATGAAAAAATTATTATTCAAGAAAATGATTTATTTATTTGTAATTTTTTTTTGTTAAAAAAATCAACCTATTGCAATGAGATTTTTTCAACCTATTACCTCAAAGTTTATTACAATGGCTTGCATCGACTTTTTTGTCATTACAATAACACCTATTGCAACGAGATTTTCAAAATAAATCATTGCAATATGTGTTATTTATTGCAACGAAAATCTAGTGTTGCATAAGCCTATTGCCTCGAAGTTTATTAAAACGGCTTGCATCGACTTTTTTATCGTTGCAATAACACCTATTACATTATTGCAATGACTTATTTTGTTGTATTAAGTCTTTTTCTTGTTGTGATTCCTTTGATGAACAAGGATTTTGAGCATGAGATCATAATTGAATGCTCAATGTTGAATCAGGCACCTCATCCAAACATTATCAGGTACTTGTATGACTTCAATCTTTTTGCTAATTAAGTGTTTCAGAATCTGATGGCTCTTTAATTTAAAGAGGAAAAAAAAAATTATGCCACAAAGCATATTGTTTTGTGTAAAACATTATTTACTTTCTTGGTAAACACTCTCACTTTGGACCTACAACTTATGCTTGTGGATTGTAGGGAAAAAAGAAGTTGCTTGTGGAACTTGTTATTCATTTACAATTTAATTTTTGATAGTTAAGGTAGAACGTTGTGAATTTGTAAGTTTTGTAAATGATGTGATTGATTTTGGGTATTTGAGATGTGTATTTTGTTTTAGAATTAAGGAGAAAGAAAAAGACACATTCTATATCAACTTTTATTCTACAATATTCCTCCAAAGTTGTTTTTTTTTTTTTTTTCATTACTTTTATTGAATAATTATAATAATTATTACTTTTTATGATGAACTCATTACTAATAAATTTCTATAAAAATTATGTTATAATACATATATAACATTCTCCAAAATCATCTTATATAAAACATTACAACATTATCCATGCATCACACAAGATAATTTACTAATTATTTTTAATTTTTGATAATTTAAACTAGAGAGGATTTGAAAATTACTTTTACTCTTACTTTTTGATAATTTAATAGTTACAACAATAGGATTACAATATATGATTGAGGCATCAATTCAATTATACAACTTTTCCAAAACAAACAAACAAATAAAAAAACAAAAAAAAAGGTCTATATATAATAGGTGGGCCGGCCCATAATCATAATGACATGATGATTTGTGTGGCTGATGAGTAATGAGATTCTCAAATCAAACCAAATATGGAAAAACATTAAATGCTAGAGTCTCCCTCTTGGTCCATACGTTTCTTCTGTCGGGTGCACCAAGTCCAGCCCAAAAATTCCAGTTGATTTTTTTTTTTTTTTTTTTTGAAGGTTGTGATGGAATATTTGTTTTATTTGATTTTTTTTTTTTGAGAAGTTTTTATTGATGTATGTTTCATGATAAAGTTATAATATAATCCAATGTCCCATTAAAATAATACAACTTGGTTTTGTAACATATATAAATATATATATATATATATATATATATAGGGCCTAGTTAATGTGTGCCCTTAGGGTACACATTAAATTTTCTATTTTTGGAAACATTTTCTCTGAAATTGAAAAAACTGTCATTACTTTTTCAATTTTCGAGAAATTTTTTTCCAAAAATGAAAATTAATGTGTGTCCTAAGGGCACACATTAGTAAAATCCGTATATATATATATATATATATATATATATATATATATGAAGAGTAAGTGCAAAGAATGAAAGGAAAACCATTCAATTAATGCTATATGACGTAGGATATTGTAATAGGTTATTTTTGAAACAATTTTTTTTATTGGTTTTTGAGTTTTGGGAAATTTCTAGTATTAGTGTATAACCTTTATTTTATTTTAACCTCTTTTTTTTTTTTTTGGAGAGATTCTAGGCTAATTTACTCAAAATTGAATCATTTTATGAAGAAATTATTAAGTCCAACTAGAGAATCGTTAAATTGGTTCTCCCAACCAATTAAACAATATAACTTATGCAGGTATGATGTCATATATAATTACATAAGTGACATCGTTTTATTGGTTGAGATGACTACTTAAACAATCCTCTGGTTGTCCTAATAATTTCTTCATAATTTCTTAGCATGTGCAATATTTTGTTTGAAAATTGAATTTCTAAACACCTTTAAACTTTTAAAGTGTCTAAGTCGTCTCTAAGTAATAAAGGTATTTTTGCTAAATAAAAATTATTTATTTATGCAAAAGAAGCCATTTATTATTAAATTTTAATATTTGCTTTCTATGCATTAGCATGGTAGTATCAATTTGAAAGTTTTTGTTTTTTAAATAATTGTACAAGGATGATTATTACGTACGTAGAAACCAGCAATCGTCATTGTAATCAAATTGTGTCTCTTATAAAAACAAGATTTAATGATTGAATTTGTTAAAAAGGTGCAAATTAAAAAATTTGGAATATTATATAACATATTTTTTTATTTTTTTTATTTTTTTTTGAGAAACAAATACACACACAAGGGAGAAGGAAATGGGTTCTAACATAAAGGCACATCACAACTCCACTTAAAAGCCATGGTTATAATATATTTTAATAAGAAAAATGTTAGTTCTCTTCCGTTTTAGTTGAGAGTTCAATATGGTTCCGCTACTTACAATTGTAATAATATTAACCCTCTATTCTAAATAATAATAATAATAAATAAATAAAGAACCTTCAATTTCAATAGTACATCTAATGATCTCATAGTTAGTTAGTTTTACGTCATGCAAATGATATCATCCCATTCTCTTCGTATATGCATTTTCTTGCCCTTCACTAAAAGTTTGATACTTCATTTCAAATGTTAAAATATGGTAGCAATGGGGCGGGACAAGCTCAGAGCATGGTGTTTTGTCTTGGTTTTTTTATCCTTTTCCTATTTACAAAGGAAAAACACCACACAAGATTGGAGCAGGGTATATTAAGGACTTGATAGGTTAGAGGTATTTTCTCCATCCCTAATTAGGTAACTTCATCACTAATGATAAAGTGATTGAAAAAAAAATACAAAACAAAACAAAGCGGATGGGGGAAAACATGCACAAGACAAGGTATTTTTACTGTCCTTAGATATTATAGTTTTTTAATCAAACAAATAAATATGAATAATTATTCGTTACAACTTCTTCTACTTTCTTCTTGGATACCCAAACATATCCAAAGTTGATAAGAAGAACCAATAACATTAATTGATTTCTTTCATGAACAGAACTAGGTGTTAAATCTCCTCTCCCATATTACTGGTGCTTTGAAGTTAATATACATCGTTCGTTCCAATATTGGTGGGAGGCTAGACCTGCGTGGCTTGAGTTTAAAATTTTCAAAGGCAGGGTCGTTGGCGTGTTGTTGTATATCTTCGTTGGTCACTACCCTAGGGATTAACCCTTGTCTCGTGCGTATTGGGTATCTTCTGCCATGTATTAGCTTATTGCCAAGAAAGTAAGGATCCAAATACCACGTTCTTCTAGCTAGTTTGTAATTTTCCAAGCCAGGAAGCAATAGTATCGTGTTTTCAACAATGTTAACGGGCCGAGAGACTACAACCCAAAAGCAAAGGAAGAGAGAGACAGAGAGACACAATGTCAAGAACAGAATGGTCATGAGGCTTGGCTTCGGATTACCCATTATTCTTTCTTTCTTTTCACCTACAGAACAGAGAGATAGAATGTGAAAGAGAGCCACTTTATAAACGTATATATATAGTAAATATATACTAAGACTTACGACTAGTATTTGAGAATCCCATCAGCCTCACAAATCATGCCATTAATGGCTATAAATAATAAATGGGGCGAAATTGACAGCAGGAATTCATGAGCTGTGTACATAAAGATTTAAATTCAATTCCAGGTACAGTGTAACTGTGTAAATATGAAATATATAATAAATTATTAATAGTAATTATTAATAATGATTTATTATGATTGTAATTATATATGGAAATATAATTTCTATTTTTTCCCTTTTTTTTTTTTTTTTTTTTTACAAGATAGAATTCTACTCTAACCTAATCTAAGTGTATATGTGTGTGAAACTCCCTCTTGGAGACTTGAACCTTGGCCCTTGCCCCTTACACCCCACAAGCACTTATACCTGTGGAGTGACCGTCGCATCAATGATGTGCGGTGGTTCTATTTTTTCCCTTTAAAAAATGATTAATTTGGAAAGCTTTTAATAGCAGATATAAATATAGAGATAGAATTTCAAATAAAAAATATATAATAAAATTATGATGTGTAAAATTATAGGATTCAGATCCTCTAGATTTTTTAAGGTACTCTACCAATAGATTTCTTTAAGTCCAAACCGTTCTTTTATAATTTAAGGGTCTAGATTCTGTCATGTCAGTATTTCATTAACAATACTCTTAAAATAATAAAATAATGTTGCAAACAAAACAATTAAGATTATTGTTAGTGGAATGCCGACATAGTAAAATCTAGATCATTAAATCATTAAAGAATTGTTAAATTTAAGGAAATTTATTTAGTAGAGTACCATAGAAAATCTAGATAATCTGAATTCAAAATTATGAGGTTTTAAAAGTTTATATGCATTAATTATCATTTTTTTTAATGTTGAAAGAAAAAAAAATTTTGTGACAAAATATTATGAAGTCAATTAAAAGTCTTCTCTCAAAAAAAAAAAAATTAAAAGTCTTTTTTTTTTTTTTTTTAAGAAACAAACACGCACGCAACTTCATTAAAAAGCCATGGTAACTCTTTGAGATATATTATAGATTTTTAATTTTATATATATTATAAATCTTTCGCAACGTATATATTATAGTTTTTTTTTTTTTTTTTTGAGAATCAAGACCAATCTTATTAAAATCAAAGACTGAGAAGATCATCCATAAATACAGGTTCGACGTCTGGTGAGATATCTTCCATCTAGACTGACAAGAGTGGAGAAATAGGTGTCCGTCTCACAAGTGAGTGAGCTACCTTGTTACAGTACCGACTTACATGAGAGAATTATAAATCTGTGAAATGTGAAGCCAGGAACAAAATGTCATTTGCTAGGTGGCTGAACTGGGCAAGAGATTTGGAACCGATCTTTAAACTCTGCATCAATATTGTCGAATCACCCTCTAAGATAACTTTGTCGATCCTAATTTCCACCAGTAGCTCCAGTGCCCTACTTGCAGCCAAAGTCTCAACCTCAATCACTGAGTAAGGTAAGGATACCAGTTGTTAGAGCGAGGCCATGACTAAGCCTTCAGAGTTTCAAATGACAACCCCAAGTCTTGCATTATCCTCCTTTCTCAAAAATCGCCCCATCAATGTTAATTTTGTACCATGACGGATCAAGTGCTAACCATGAACCAACCCGAGTTGCTGTTGCTGTATTATGGGTCTGGTGGGGTGCTACTGCTTCAAGCTTCCTTTCCACTGCCTTTTTCAATACCTGGCTAAGAGTGTAGGTAGGTTTCCCAGCCTCAGGGGCGACTGAACCTATAGGCGACTAAGGCGGCAGCCTAAGGCCCCCACTTGTAAGAGGGCCCCCAAGTAGTAATAATATAGTATATAATATTGTTTTCTCGTCTGAAGAAAAAAAAAAGTCCGTTTCTCACACTGAAGTGACATGAAGGCTAATGCAATCACCATATCTTTAGCTTGCAAAAGAAAAGATTACAAAAAGCCCGTTTCTCATCTTGAAAAAAAAAAAAAAGACCCGTTTCTTACACTGAAGTGACATGAAATCCCATCACCAAATCTTTAACTTGCAGAAAAAAAGATTACAAAAAGCAGAAATCTTTAGCTTGTAGAAGAAAATATTACAAAAGGCAGAAAGAAGAAAAAAATCGCCCACTCTCTGACTCTCTCCAGTCTCCATCTTGATTCAAAAAAAAAAAAAAAAACACTCTTTTTAGTTGGCTTACTCTTCAATTGGTGTTGGCAATAGACTTGGTGTGTTCACAGATCTTTATTTCATGTTCGTTTTTTGTTTTCTCCTCCTTTGCCTCTTTCGTCTTCTTCATGGTTTGCTGCTAGGTGTCTGTTTCTTTTTTTTTTTTTTTTTTGAAGAGGAGTTTACTTTGCTATTGCTCATTGCTGCTGAGTAAAGAGTACAAGCAGTGCCGACAAGAGAACAAACAAAAAGACTAAAAGAGTTTACTTTACAAAAAGTGAAAAAGAGACTCTTAGGTTTCTCTAGAAGCCAATGGCATGATCCGGACCCTTAGATTTCTCTAGACTCTTTAGACTCTTAGATTTCTTTAGATTTCTCTAGAAGCCACTTAAACTCTTACTGTCTTACACGTTTTAGTCTTTTAGGCTCTTACACATTTTAGACTTAGCCTTACACGTTTTGCTTTCTTTTTTCTTTTTTTTTTTAAAGAAATCAAATTTAGTGTGATGAACTTTTAGTCTTAGTGAATGAGTGAATCAAGTTGAGTTCTACATATTTTGCTAGTGGGCTAGTCTTAGTGGATCCAATCAAGTTAAGTCCTACACATTTTGCTAAAAAGAAAAAAGAAAAAAAAGAGTATTGATAACAAAATTATAAATTTAGAATAATTTACTTTGTATTAATATTAATTTTAATTTTTTTGTGCATGCTTAAAGTGTAAAGTGATCATATTAAGTAAAGCTACAATTGTGCTTTTGATAAACCAGGTTCTATTGTTTTATACATTAAATTTATATTATTCTAGTTAAATTGTAATTTTTTTTATTATAGATTGTATTTCATTTGTTCGTAAATATTTTTTAATTACAAATGTCTACTAGAAAATATCCATCCGGATATGAAAAACTAAAAAAAAGAAAAAGACAAAGTGAAGAACTAATTGAATCTCAAAAAGGAGCTATGGACAAATTTATTACTAGTAAAAAACAAAATCTTGCAGAAATTTGAGTGAATGTTTCATAAATGAACAAGAAATTCATCAAAAAGAGATAGAAGATAATGAAAATATAAAACAAAATGATAATAACGAAGGTGGTCATGATAATGTTCAAACATGTAATGTCACCATTCTTGATAATGAAGCTCAAAATAATTTAGAGGAGAGTGAAAATATTAATGATCAACCTAATTATATTCCTACAAATATTTTTGATCCAAGTCAATGGAAAACTATTGATATAAAATTAAGAGATTTGTTAGTAGAAAATGGTCCAATAAGAGTTGATGATCTAAACTTTCCTATAGATAAGAATTCTAGACATTTTTCTACTACGCATTATATTCGAAAATGACCAAATGGGGAGAAACATGATAGAAAATGGTTAGTGTATTCGAAAGACCTAGATAAAGTATTTTGTTTTTGTTGCAAGTTGTTTAATTCAAAATCTAATACAAATCAACTAGCTAATGGAGGAACTAAGGATTGGAAAAATATTAGTTCTATTCTTAAAAATCACGAAACAACCAATGAGCATATTACTGATATGAATACTTGGATTGATTTAGAACTAAGATTATTGAAGAATAAAACAATTGATAAAAATATCCAAGAACAAATTAAGAAAGAGAAAGATCATTGGAAAAAAGTGTTATTAAGAATAATAGCGGTGGTAAAAAATCTTGGTAAAAATAATTTAGCATTCCGAGTAAAAAACAAAAAGATCTATCAAGAAAATAACGGAAATTTTTTAAGTATAATTGAAATGATTGCAAAATTTGATCCAGTAATGCAAGAACAAGTTCAACGTATTCAAAATGGTGCAATCCATAATCATTATCTTGGACATAATATATAAAATGAAGTGATACAATTACTAGCAAATGAAATTAAAAGTAAAATTATAAAAAAGATTAAAGAAACAAAATACTCTTCAATTATACTTGATTGTACCCCCGATGTAAGTCATCAAGAACAAATGACTCTCATACTAAGATGTGTGGATATTTCAATAAGTCCGATAAAAATAGACGAACATTTTGTGGAATTTTTAAAGGTAGATAATACTTCTGGAAAATGTCTTTTCAATGAAATTATAAACGCAATAAAAAATCTTGAACTTGATATTAATGATGTACATGGACAAGGATATGATAATGGGTCTAATATGAAAGGGAAAAAACAAGGGGTACAAAAAAAGAATTCTTGATATAAATCCTAAAGCATTTTACACACCATGTGGTTGTCATAATCTCAACCTTGTCCTATGTGATATGGCTAATTCTTGTCCTAAAGCTATTTCTTTTTTTATAGTACAACGTATATACACACTATTTTCTTCTTCCACAAAGCGATGAAATATTTTACAAGATAATGTGACAGGTTTAACTCTTAAGCCATTGTCACAAACACGTTGGGAAGGTCGAATTGAAAGTGTGAAAGCAATAAAATTTCAAGTTCTAGAAATAAGAGATGCTTTGTTACAATTGGCAAAAACAAGTGAAGATCCCAAAACAAAAAGTGAAGCTGATTGTTTAGCAACATATGAGATTGAAAGTTTTGAGTTTTTGCTAGCTATGACTATTTGGTATGACATATTATTTGCTGTTAACTCTGTTAGTAAAAATTTACAATCGAAAGACATGCATATTGATGTAGCAACATCAATTAAAAGGTCTCATGTCTTTTTAAAAAAAAATATAAAGAAGATGGATTTACATCTGCTATGAATTCATCTAAAGAAATTGCAAACAAAATGGAAATAGAGCCTATATTTCGTGAAAAACGTATAATTCGTAGGAAGAAACAGTTTGATAAGAATGTCAATGATGAGACAACACAATCCGCTGAAGAATATTTTAGAATTAATTATTTTTTATATATAATAGATCAAGCTATTTTTTCAATTGAAAGTAGGTTTGAACAATTTCAAATATATGAAAATATTTTTGGTTTTTTATTTAATTTTGAAAAACTAAAATCACTAGATGATGATAGTTTGAAAAAAAAATTGTCTTAATCTTGAATGTTTTCTCACACATGAAACTTATTCCGATATTAATGGTTTAGATTTATATTCATAACTAAAAGTTTTAAAAGAATTTTTGCAAATAAATGATAACTCTCCAATTAATGTACTAAATTATATAAAGAGGATAGAATTTTTTCCAAATGCATGTATTGCTTTCAGAATATTACTAACTATACCTGTTATAGCTTCTTCCGCAGAAAGAAGTTTTTCAAAATTAAAATTAATAAAATCTTATTTAAGATCAACTATGTCATAGGAAAGATTAAGTGAATTAGCTATATTATCAATTGAAAATGAAATGTTAGCGGAACTTGAATGTAAAAATTTAATTAAGTAATTTTGCCTCTCAAAAAGCAAGAAAAATAAATTTTAATTGAAAAATATATATATGAATTTATAATAAAAAGCCCCGTTTAAAGCTTTCGCCTAGGGTCCCCAAATTCGTTGAGTCGCCCTGCCCAACCTAATGTTGTTCCTTCGATTCCATAAATCCCAAACCACCCAACAAAATAATTCTGGATCATTTTTTTCTATCAATATTATTCCAAGGAGGTCAATGAAACAGTTGGCTTGTCTCAGTGTACTGTGATTCCTTTGTGGTTTTTTAACTACATGGATTCAAGCTTGGGGCAACCATATAGAGCATGTAGCACGTCTTCTTGGTGACACTTGTACTGCTCACATAGATTCTCAGGAATGACTTTTCTCCGCATGATTGCCATAGAAAGTTACGAATCTTGCCAGGAACATCGAGGCTCCAAAGTGCCATCCACAAAGGCTTCATTGAATCAGTGTTAAAGGGGCCAGATTGTTGTTGCAAAACTTCATTCTGCAGGAATTTATATCCTGATTTAACCGAGTATTCACCATCAGGGGTAAACGGCCAAATTAAAACATCTCTCTGCTGGGACTTGCACAATGGAATTTTTCTGATGATGGTTGCTTCGAACTCATGAAAAGTATGCTCCAGAATATCTTCCCTCTAAGTCAGCTGATGTTGGTCAATCAAACAGCTCACCTTAGCCTCATCCTGCCCATGTAGAATAGGTGAGATAATTCGGGGATTAGTTTTTGCAGGAATCCAACTATCACCCCAAATTCTGACCGAATGTCCATCTCCAATCCTCCATCTCGTCCCTTTTCTAATCACCTCCCTGCCTCTGATAATACTTTTCCAAGGTGCAATTAACTAAGGTGCAATCCCTGCAATGTGGCTTACTTGGCCTAATTAGAGCTTGCCAAGTCAATTAAAAATCCAACTTAGCTTCCACCTCATCTATGATTAACAAAACTAGCCAAATCTCACACAATGCTCAAACTTCTTCCCCTAGTTTTAGTATTACTTAATTTCTCATAATTTAACATCCCTACGATAAAAGAAATAAATTTATTTATTCTCGTGAACATGCTTGTATTTATTGCTTGGATGATTAATAGCATCTCCAACATCGGCAAACATACACACCAAAAAGAAAAAAAAAAAAAACAAAACAAAACGCGCACACAAAATCCTCTAAAGTGTTTTTTTTTTTTTTTTTTTGGCTAATGAATATTCACTCTTTTGGCCTAATTAAAGTGCTATTGATCATTAATGAAAGAATAAAACGAAATAAAAAATTAACATACTAGATTAAAATATTCAACTTTTATACATCACAATAGCTACAAATCAACCTACCTCCTTTCTTTTTGAAACGTACATCTCCAAACTCGAGGGAGATACAACCAAAACCAAGACAAAACACAATCTTTCATATAAAACTAATCAAATCATAAACCACCCCCCCCCCCCCCCAAAAAAAAAAAAAAAAAAAAAAAAGAAGAAAAAGAGAGAAGATAAAAAGTATGCTGATCTGATCTAGGCAACTGGGACACATGTCCTTGGAGGTGGGGAGGAGCACGAGTGGACTAGGCAACGTGTGTGTAGTGTGAACGCAGATTTGAAAGGCCGACTCTCTCTCTTTCTCTCATGTGCCCTTTATGGTATGTTAAAAAAAAAGAATAAACGTAGAAATAATATATAAATGGAATAGAGAAAAGATAGAGAATTTATTAGGAAGTATATTTACCAAAGTAGATAGACAAAAGACAAAATGAACTATTTACTCTTTAACTAATACAAAAATTTGGAGAGTTTATTAGAGTTGCTCTAAGTTTGGTAGTCTAAACCTAAATCCCCATAACTAAATAATGTCTTTGTAGAGTTTTTTTTTTTTGGCATACCTCTTGATGAAGGTCAGACCCTTTCTTTGTAGAGTTTACATAGGCATAGATGAATGCTCTGCCCGACGTCTAGCACTTAATCTTTTGAGGTGATAAATTCGATCCAAGTAGGTTAGCTCTTATAGGGTCCATTCTTGTTTCTTATTTTTTGGTGCATTAAGTTGGTTGTTTATATGATGGTGTCAGTCTAATGACAACGTACAAGTTGTGACCCCATACAATATATGAATAAACTACTATAACTTGATCTTTATTTAATATTGGAAATGAATAATTAGAATTTTAGTAAAGAAAAAGAAAATGCATATACAAGAAAATGGGAAGGTATTATTTGCACGACTTAAGACTAAGGTTCTAACTCTCACATATTTACTATATTTCATATCTATCTTTATGTGTTAAAATGTGAATATTCTTGTATTAATTGTGGATGCACGTGTGAAATGAGTATGAATTAAAGAGTATTTTTCCTAAAACTAAATACATATGTGAAGAGTTAAGATGAAAATGTTTAAGGGATGAGTTACAACATACAAGTCACAACCGTAGTGAGGTTTGGAAATATATATTCAGTACTTTAGAGCTTAGACATTAGCCATGTGTATCCCACAAAAGTTGCAGCTTCGTTTTAATTTAAGTTTAGTTTCTATATAATGAAACTTTACAAAACCCAGTTTAATTTTGCTTCACATCAAATTAGAAAGTACTATTGCTATCATCAGTAACGAGAATGAAAATTGGAGACCAGATGCACTAATGAAATTCAGGGTTTAATATTAATTCAATTAAAATTAATAGTGGAACCATATGTATATAGCTCAAGTCAAAAGTAAGAACTACGTACTAAGCTAACATTTATCCGAACCGCCACCGACCTGTGTACTTGTCAGCATTTTCCCATAGAAACGACTGACTAATTATTAAGAGGAATGGAGTATGGCTAATCCTAA
Organism: Quercus lobata; assembly: GCF_001633185.2. Classification (NCBI taxonomy): domain Eukaryota; kingdom Viridiplantae; phylum Streptophyta; class Magnoliopsida; order Fagales; family Fagaceae; genus Quercus; species Quercus lobata. The sequence continues at coordinate 8,855,969 of NC_044913.1, forward strand.
GTTGGTCCCATTGTTGCTCCTTAACCCCATAATTAAGCGCTTCATGCAACATACCTAAGTTCGAGTCCCGCTGTCCGCAGGAGTCCATTGGTGGGCATCCTTAGTAGGGTTAAAATCCCAAACAGACAGTAACTATAAATTCGATTTGCCTGGCGTCCTGTCCAGGGGGAGTTCAAATCTTCTGTCTCACTCTTCTTACTCCACTATATATTCCACAAATAAAAACATGCCACATGTCTATCTAATTTATTAATTGCTAAATTTATGCCTTTTATTATTTTAATTACCTAAATATGATGGGTTATTTATTTATTTATTTTAGGAAATTGAAATAATAGAAGACATAAATTTAGCATGTAATAAATTAGATGGACATGTGATATGTTTTTATTTGTGGAGTATATAGTGGAGCAGGAAGAGTGGGATAGAAGATTTGGACTCGTCCAGGGGTGTAATATAACCATAAATCCCCTCATTTTTATTTACCAAAAAAATAATAATATATATATATATATATATATATATATATATATATATATATAGCCGAGCACATAAGACCACTTTTTCATTAACAAGTGGGCGTGTAGTAGTCTCATGTGTCTGGCACATGAGATATCATTTCGTCCGTTGCATTTGAAAAAGAAGCCTATTAAAAAAACTGAAAAATAAATAAGAAGGATAAAAAGGAAGATCTGATAAATGAAAGTAACTATTAATAATTGCTGGGAAAAAAGAATAGAATAGATAACAAATATATAGAAGTAAATGATACGAAAAATTAGGGCAAATAAATAAACTGGACAAAGCCTTTTATTGAATATATTTGTTCCATATCATATCATCAATACATAATAATAATAATAATAATTGTATTATAAATAAGGTCCATGATTTTTCTCAACACATAAACAATTATTATTATTATTAAGCTAAGAACAATCGTTGGGTGAGAGTATGAGATTGTTGTGATAAAGGTCGAAAGTTAGGCGCGTTCCCTGGAGCTGGTGGCTGCCAATGATAGTAAAATTGTAAGAACTAGAAGCAAACGCAAGACAATATGTGTTGTTGTCCATGTCAAGGAAAAGTTGGGATGTGGTTAATGTGATGGAAGAGGCAGTGAACATGGAATTGGAGATGAAATGAAACTTGACAATGGGGGAATGGAAATCAATATCAGTAGTACCCTCAAAAGGGTGTCTTCGGAAACAGATGTCAAATGTCACTGGGATTCCAGCGGGGTGCTCCAACTGGTACAGGGCCTTTGAGGTGAATTTCGCGAAACTATCTCGGAAAATTGTATATACTTCTTTGGGAAACCAAGTTAAACTGGATCCTGAATCGATTAAGACACCATTATCATCGCCATTGCCAGAGCTGCTGCTGCGATGCCAATAACTTGAAGGGATGGGCAACAAGATGTTGTTGATACTGATTCCTGAGAAACTGACATAATTTTGATTAGACTTTTCAAATCTAGGAATCATGAATGGTGTAATTACGGTTTCACTGGTGTTTCAAGGGCCCGGGTAGAAGAAGTCGAGTGTAGTGAGATCTTTGAATGAAGGATTTGGTAGGCAAAATGAGAAGTTTGTGACTCCCAGTTGGTCTATTATTGAGTAAGGACCATGGTTAAGACCAAGTATGCCAGCGTATTTGCCGCTGTAGTTTCCTCCGAAGGAATCAGAGCATCCCATGACTATATTCTCCACAGCTTCTTGGTCCATGATGAATGTTAACTTCTCTTTGATCATTCTACCATCGGTGGTTTCTCCATCTGCATAACTATAATGATACCTGCACTGCTCCTCTGCAGTAGTACTATTATTAGTACTTATTCCTTCATAATCATAGCCATTACAAGGCTCAATGATATGTACCTCATGATGGCATTGTATTGAGTTGCATTCTATTTCTTCGTATGAAGAAGACTGAGCCGGATCAAATATGGGACCTTCAGTTTGGTTGTAACATTCTTCGCATGGGAGGCACTGCAACCACATCAAGCGACTGCCGGTGTCTATAAGAAATCCAACTCGTTGAGGGTAGGGCTGCCGACCCAGAAATATGCCACATACTCACCTCCCAACTGGTTGTAGACACTGGTGTGGAACAAGCTCCCTTCGTATGAATTGACAAGGGTTTTGTAATCCAAATTATTCTTTTTTATGGCAAGCATGTCCCTATGGTACAAGGGAATGCTCAAGTGAGATTGGGATGGTGGTAAATGCGTGGTTTTGGTGTCTGCAGATTGGGGAATGAGAATGAGAATTAGGACAAGCAGTAGAGAGAAATCAGAAGAAAACATGTTTTTCTCAATCAGAGAGAGAAAGAGGAAAACAGATTTCACTGGTTTTTGATGATTTTGTTAAGCTATAGAGCCTACATATAAATACTAGCTAAAAGGCGCATAAGCTATCCAATTCTATAGCCCGTGTTAATTAGTACTACCAACTAAGGGTATGTGTTAGTGTGAACAGATTTCTAAATAGTCTCTTGGTACCTTGTCAGAGAAGAATGGCCATGGGTAACAAGTTGGGGAGCTTCATAAATTTTGATTATGTCAAAGGGGGAAAAAAAAAAGTGGAAGGAAGAAACGTGAATGATCATCTTAATTGTCCGAAAAGAGTATAAGTAATGCTCGCATTTTCCATTATTTCCTTCAAATAAAATTAAAGTCTACATTTTTTTTTAGTAGGTAATGTATGAATGTCAACATCTCTGAGAAAGAGATTATGACAGTACCAACAAGATGACTATTTCAACCATGTAAGATAAAACAACCACTAGCCTATTAGGGTCCGGAGTTAAAAGGGGGGCACTTTTTTAGTATAATGTATATACATTTGATGTAATCTCAAATTGACTATTTAGTCTTCTTAATGTGACCTACTTGTGCTGTGACTAAAAAACATATCAATAAATTCAGTGGAAATTTTTTTTACATTTATATTTTATATGATGGTGCTTTAAGTGTGGTGAAGGGCTCAACCCACCCTCAACCCGACCTAATCGGGTAGAGCAAATCTGAACTTGCTATCGACTAGAGAGGATGATTGGATCAGACAAATCATGCCTTCTACGGTTGGTGGTTGGTTTGGTCGGTGTCAAAAATTTGGACCGAGCTAATTAACCAAAACCAATTGGACCCAAATCGGTTGAAACCAGTCACTTGTCTAGTCAGGTTTGGTCCAGGGTTTTATGGGACCAAATAAGTAGGTCTGGCCTCAAAAAATGCAAAAACTGGACTGGACTGGACTGGACTAGACTAGACCATTTTCACCGCTGCTTCAAATATGTCAAGCACTCCTTATCCTTAATAGCTCCCTTTTCTTTTCTTTTTTGCTTTTACTCTCTCTCTCTCTCTCTCTCTCTCTCTCTCTCTAAAAAAGAAAAAATAAGAAGAAACTTGGCATTAATTGTGTTAAGAACAACGCTTAACAAGTAAGCTACAAGTTGCCTTCTTTCTATATGGTACAAGTAAGACAATATTGCATTAATGTTTATAGGTTCTATGAGTCTCTATATATGGTCTTAGTACATTTGATATTCTAAATATCTTACCAATGGTGGCATGTTTCTAATTTCATGTCAATAGTTGCATATAAGTGTTATTCCTTCACTATCTTCCAGAGAAAGTAGGAACAAAAAGCGTGGATGTCATGATTCTTGAACTCAACTATTACACCCGTTCCAAATTGGGGCTGTTCCTCAAATTCCCCAATTTAAAGTTCATGATGACACTATCTCAAAAAAAAAAAAGTTCATGGTTACATGCAAGGATGGCATACAAGTTCTCTGTTGTGTATGACTGGTCCCAAATTTAGTGACACATATTTTCACAATATTTTTTTAATTTTATTGTTGTGCTAAGTGGTAATTGATAAAACATTATTTTCATATAATTGTAAACATGATCTTTATTATATGTCAATCACAATATATCTTCTCAAATAGTTGTGAAAAAATTTATGAATTCATTTTTTGGGTGTCATTAAACGTATTATGTACAACATTTCATGCCGAAAATGATTTTTTTTTTAATCAAGAGTATTTTTGGCTTAGCGATTATGTGTCAAACCATTTTAAGGAGGTGGTGCTTTTAACCTAGCTATAGGGCTTGACCTTTAGACTTGCCACTTTTATTCAATTCCTCCCATGTGCATTTTGTCAAAACTTGCTGTGGGTGGTTTCCATGAAAATCCCCCCAAACCCCCACCCCCCCCCCCTCCCCCCCCCCCAAAAAAAAAAATTAAGCCACATTCCAAGGAATATTTATATATATAATTGATGACGTCTAACTTTTGGTTGATTTTGTAACTCAATTTTTAAATGTGTGTTTGACAACTGATTAAAATCTAGTTTTTTGCTTAAATTATCTAATGTTTACGTTTTTATCTTATTTTTATTTCAAATCATCTAACTTTTAGCTTATTGAAAAAAAATTAATTTTTAGCTTTTTGTATCACATTATACAAATAAAATACTAGAAATAAAACAATTCACAAACGAAAATAAGCAAGTTATATTAAAAGTACCGAGCAAGTGAATGTTGAATTTTAATAGGTTAGCATGCATAACGGTATCTAGTCTTTTGTTATATTTTCACACAATCTCCATTGAAAGAGATTTTATCAGTGCAAGTTCTCTTTTTAGAAATTGGTCAGGGGCCTAATACATGTGAACTCGATAAATATGGCATATTTTCAGTTTCATCTTTTGAAAATAGTTAAAAAGAACACAAAATATTAGCTGGAATTGTAAATGATTTTTTTTTGTTTTTTTTTTTTGGATAACATGGAATTGTAAATGGTTGAATAATTGCACAGTGATGGTGAGTTTTTAAATCTGAATTTTGTGTGTTGGGGATTCTGATTGTCATTAGGTTATTAAACCAAGGTCATTAGGTTATTTTTATATGGTATGATTGACAAGGTCAGTGTTAACGTATATTATGTTATGGGCTTTAGGCCCAATTAGGTTACTTGTATAGCACACTTGTACTTGTACTACACTCTACTTGTACTGCACACATATACCTCCTATATAAAGGCAGTAATGTATATTCTTTGATTCAAGAAATACAATACAATCATTCTGTATTTCTAACATGGCATCAGAGCCACTGCTCTAATCCTTTGGTGTGCCGCTCTTAAGCAGTCCTATCTTCTTGGGTGTCCTCTGCAGCCGTTTTTGTGAGCAGCATCGTTGCCTTCACCGCGAATCCAGTACATCAAAGACCACTGCCTTGCCGCCACCACCGCCTCCGCATCTCCGATCAGACCACAGATAGCATCATTGGAAAGTAGTCTCTCCGATCTGCCGTTCTGTGAAATTTCGTCTTCATCGGACCCTTCACGCGCCTCCACGCGTCACCAGAATTCTCGGCATCACCTGCACGCGCCTCCACGCGCCGACAAAAAGCGTCACGCGCCCCCACGCGCCTCCTGTGTCAGTCACGCGCCTCCACCCGCCAGACTTTTCGCTGACGTCATCATCTGCTTGATTACGTCAGCCCTAGCTGACGTCATATGCTTACGTCAGCACCACATCATCTGCTGACGTCATCCGTTGACTTTGACCAGTCTGACTGTTGACCGTTGACTTTTGACCAGAGTTGACTTTTGTAGTCTAGGTCCTCCTTACTCAGTTTTTCGCGTAGATTTCATTTTTGCGCTCCATTTTTGCATATTTTGCTTCTAAATGAGAAATAAGGACAGGTCTTCTTCTTGCAATAATCATCGCCAACAATCCAGCAAACGTCTTTGCAGTTTTTGCAAACGTTTTGGCCACAATATTGAGACTTGCTATCGTCGCAACAAACCAGCTGTGTCTGTATCCGCTGCTGCTGTTGCTAACACTGAGAGTATCCAACCAATGGCTCCCATCTCTGCACAGTCTAAGTCTTCAGGACGCACTTTCACCATGTCCACAGATGACCTTAAAAACATCATCGCCAATGTCATTCGTATGGTTGGTAATGCATCTTATTCCTCTTCTCTCTCAGCTTTATCTGGTATGTCTCCTTCCTCTTGGCTTATGGATTCTGCTTATTGCAATCACATGACTCCTCACTCGTCCTTATTTTCTGAACTTAAACCTGCACCACACCCTCTTAATATTCACACAGCAAATGGTTCCACTATGTCTGGTCATAATATAGGTTCTGTTTCAACCGCCAATCTCTCGGTTCCTAGTGTCTTTAATGTTCCTGACCTTTCTTACAATTTATTTTCTGTGGGCCAATTAGCTGAGTTAGGTTATCGCATTATCTTTAATTATTCTGGGTGTATTGTGCAGGATCCAAGGACGGGACAGGAGCTTGGGACCGGTCCTAGAGTTGGGCGCATGTTTCCCGTGGACAACCTTCGTCTTCCACTTGTTGCTCCTGTTTCTGTTGCTGCAGCTGCTACAGCTTCTTCAATTCCTTCCCTTGCACTTTGGCATGCTCGACTTGGTCATGCATCTTCCTCTCGGGTACAACAATTAGCTTCTAGAGGTTTGTTAGGTTCAGTGTCTACAAAAAATTTTGATTGTGTTTCATGCCAATTAGGAAAACAACCAGTTTTGCCTTTCAATACTAGTGAATCAATATCCACTGATATCTTTGACCTTATTCATTCTGATGTTTGGGGCCCTTCTTCTGACTCTAGTATTGGCGGGTCTCGATATTTTGTTGTCTTTGTTGATGATTACTCTCGCTATAGCTGGATTTTTAATATGAAACATCGTTCTGAATTATTGCAAATATATTCTAATTTTGCAAAAATGGTTGAAACTCAGTTTTCTAAACGCATCAAAATTTTTCGATCTGATAATGCTCTTGAATATATTCAATATGCTTTCCAAGCTGTTTTGCATTCCTATGGCACTGTTCATCAACTAACTTGTCCAGGTACCTCTCCGCAAAATGGTAGAGCCGAACGGAAACTTCGTCATATTCTTGACACTGTTCGTGCTCTTCTTCTCTCTGCCAAAATTCCTGCTCCTTTTTTGGGGCGAAGCTGCTCTTCATGCTGTTCATACTATTAATCGCATTCCGAGTCCGGTTATCCAAAATCAAACTCCATATGAGCGCCTTTTTGGGTCATCTCCAGACTATCACCACCTTCGCTCCTTTGGTTCTGCTTGTTTCATTCTTCTTCAGCCACATAAGCATAACAAACTTGAGCCTCAGTCAAGGCTTTGTTGTTTTCTTGGCTATGGCGAAACTCAAAAGGGGTATCGGTGTTATGACCTTGTCTCTCATCGTCTTCGTGTTTCCCGCAATGTTGTCTTTTGGGAACATCGCCTCTTTGTCGAGCTCTCTCACTTTCGTGCCTCCCTATCTTCCTCCTCTGTTTTAGATTTTTTTCCAGATGAGGCACATATTCCTTTTGTAGCTGCTCCTGATCCTCCTGTAGGTGCTCCTGATTCTCTTGTAGATTTCTCTGTCCAACCACCAGATATCACTGATCCATTTCCTAGTTCACCCTTTAATGAACAGGTGGAAGATGAACAGGTTGAAGACGAGCTACCCAATCCCAACCCTGAGCTTGGGTCCCCTGCTCCTACTCCGCCTGAAGATCTTGCACAAGACATTCCACCTCGTCACTCAACCCGAGTAAGATCTATTCCTACACATTTACTTGACTATCATTGTTACACTGCTCTTGCTACATTACATGAGCCTCACACCTATCGTGAGGCTTCCACTGACCCTTTATGGCAGATTGCAATGAAAGAGGAACTTGATGCATTATCTAAAAACCATACTTGGGATTTGGTGACACTCCCTCCCGGAAAATCTGTGGTTGGTTGTAAGTGGATCTACAAGATTAAGACTCGCTCTGATGGGTCCATTGAGCGCTACAAAGCTCGTCTTGTTGCAAAAGGTTTTACACAGGAGTATGGGATTGATTATGAAGAGACCTTTGCTCCGGTTGCTCGTATCTCATCTGTCTGTGCCCTCTTAGTTGTTGCTGCTGCCCGTAAATGGGACCTTTTTCAGATGGATGTCAAAAATGCATTCCTTAATGGGGATTTACATGAAGAAGTTTATATGCAACCTCTTTCTGGTCTCTCTGTTGACTCAAATAAAGTTTGTTACCTTCGACATGCACTTTATGGCCTTAAATAAGCTCCATGAGTTTGGTTTGTCAAATTCAGCTCTACCATCTCTCATTTAGGTTACATGGCCAGTCATTATGATTCTGCCTTATTCCTTCGTCGTACTGACAAAGGCACTATTTTACTTCTCCTGTATGTAGATGATATGATCATAACTGGTGATGACCTCAGTGGCATTCAAGAGCTCAAGGATTTTCTTAGTCAGCAATTTGAGATGAAAGATCTTGGACATCTCAGCTACTTCTTGGGTCTTGAAATCACTCATTCTACTGATGGACTTTATCTTACTCAAGCTAAGTATGCTTCTGAACTCTTGTCTCGAGCTGGACTCACTGATAGCAAGACCGTTGACACTCCAGTTGAGCTTAATGCGCATCTGACTCCTTCAGGGGGGAAACCATTGTCTAATCCCTCTCTTTACAAACGATTGGTTGGCAGCCTAGTTTATCTTACAGTTACTCGTCCAGACATCTCCTATGCTGTTCATCAGGTGAGCCAGTATCTGTCTGCTCCACGATCAACTCACTATGCTGCTGTTCTGCGCATTCTTCGATACTTGAAGGACACCCTTTTTCATGGCCTTTTCTACTCAGCTCAGTCTCCTCTTGTACTCCATGCATTCTCTGATGCTGATTGGGCAGGAGATCCTACTGGTCGCAGGTCTACTACAGGTTACTGTTTTCTCCTTGGTTCTTCTTTGATTTCTTGGCGAAGCAAGAAACAAACTTTTGTGGCCCGCTCCAGTACTGAAGCAGAATATCGTGCTCTTGCTGATACTACATCTGAGCTCCTTTGGCTACGATGGCTCCTTAAGGATTTGGTTGTGTCCACCTCCTCTGCTACTCCCCTTTATTGTAACAACCAGAGTGCCATTCATATTGCTCATAATGATGTCTTTCATGAACGGACTAAACACATCGAGATTGATTGTCATTTTATCCGTTATCATCTTGTCCATGGTGCTCTTAAGCTTTTCTCCGTCTCCTCCAAAGATCAACTTGCAGATACTTTCACCAAGTCACTTCCTAAGGGACGCACTCGTGATTTGGTTGACAACCTCAAGTTGGTCTCACATCCACCTTGAGTTTGAGGGGGGCTGTTAACGTATATTATGTTATGGGCTTTAGGCCCAATTAGGTTACTTGTATAGCACACTTGTACTTGTACTACACTCTACTTGTACTGCACACATATGCCTCCTATATAAAGGCAGTAATGTATATTCTTTGATTCAAGAAAAGAAAAAAAGAAGGGGTTTACATAAAAAGAATATGACTTTTTTTTTTCTTTTTCTTTTTTGATACGAAAAAGAATATATGACTAATGGTAGTGATAAGTCTGAACATGACATTTGATGAAATCTCAAATTGGTTTTTCATGTTTTTTTTTCCGACTTTATCCAAATGGAGTAAAGCCCTCTTCACTCTAGTACAAGCCAATTCCTCAAATTCCCCAATTTAAAGTTCATGGTGACAATCTTTCAAAAAAAAAATGCTAATGGCGTGACATGCAAGGATGGCATACAAGTTATTCCCTGTTGTGTGTGACTGGTACCATACTAAGTGACACATATATATATTTTCATAATATTTTTTAAATTAATTGTTGTATACTGAGTGGAAATAATTGACTTTTATTATACGTTAATATAATACATCATCTTAAATAGTTGTGAAAAAAAAATGATTTTTTTAAAATTAAGTATGTACAACATTTCATGCCCAAAAAAAAAATATATATATATATATATTTAATCAAGAGTATTTTTGGCTTAGCCATTATGTGTCAAATCATTTCAAGGAGATGGTGCTTTTAACCTATAGGGCTTGAGTATTAGACTTGCCACCTTATTCAATTCCATCGATTCGCATTTTATCAAAATTAAACTTGACCTTGTTGTGGGCAGTTTCCATGAAAATCCCCCAAAAAAAATGATAATAATTTTATTTTACCTAAAAGAGATATTGTTACACTATCATGAGTATATTTGTGCAAGTTTCCATTTTAACAAATTGGTCAAGGCCCAATACATGTGAACTTGATAAATATGGTAAATTTTCAGTTTCATCTTTTGAAAATAATTAAATAGAAAACAAAATATATTAGATGGAATTGTAAATATAGTTTTAAAATCTCAATTTCGTATGTTTGGAATTTTGATTGTCTGATTTAGCAGACATGACAAAATTTATGTGTCATGAATATCAAAACTTAAAAAAAATGAAAATAAAAAAGAGAGAGGATGATGATAATCACACACTACTTTGAAGTTTTAAACACGAATATTTTTTCTTTGGCTTTTTAAAAATGTGTATGTCAATGCATCAATTGTAGATATTGTTTTAAATGTGGATATTTTCTTTTGGTCTTTTAAAATTTGTATATTAATGCATCGGTAGATATTGACATTTGTATAAAATAACGGTGGTAAAATGAGTGAAATAGAATTTTTTTTTCTCTCAAATTTTAATGGTGGCATTTTTAAAACTGTCCAATTTTTAATAAACTATTTACAAACTGAACCTCCTCTACTCTCTTTCTAAAATGCACTGTGATAGACTTCATGCCATTAATAAACTATTTACAAACCGAACCTCCTACTCTCTTTCTACTCCCAACACACTATTAGTCAATTCTGTGCATATATCATATATGCATGTGATACAGTGACGAATTAAGCCTAACTCCTACTCCCTTTCTAAAATGCACTGTCATGGACTTCATGCCATTAATAAACGATTTTCAAACTAAACCTCCTCTCTCTTTCTACTCCCAACACACTATTAGTCAATTAAATGCACATCTGCATGTGGTACGGTGACGAATTAAGCCAATTCTTTTGTATCATTATATTATTCACATCAGTTTGTGTAAAATTTTCTTTCTATTTTAACATAAAAACCTAATTTTTTTTTATTTTACATACTTATTTTTCAAAATACCTCACATCATATTATATATTTTACATTATATTTCATTAAAATCTCAAATTTTCTTTATTTTTTTAATTGTTTCTCTCTTGTTAACCATCATCTAATCTCTTCTTTCATTCTCGAGATACTTAAAAAATTTATTGTAAAATGAATATTGTCAGTGTAAATTTACACGATTATTATAGCATACTTGAAAATTTACACAATTATACATAAAGTAATGTAGATCATTTTTAGACAAAATTGTATGAATTCTATAATTTTTTTTCTATTATACACGAACTGATACGAATACTTAATACAACCGGATACAGAGTAACTAGGATTAAGATAAGAATTCCACCAGGACTACATGACCTCTTTGTATATAAAAGTCCTATATATGTAACTAGCTAACCTGCAGACTCCACTTTCATTAAGAGCTTTTCTTCTTCTTCTTCTTCTTCCTTTTGCTCCTAATCATTCTATTTCTTCAACACTCTATCATGTTTTTCCTTTTGATCCTAATCATTCCATTTCTTCACTTTACCCCCAACACAGCCATCCCCCATGTTCAGCCCCACCCAAACACAACCATTGTGGCACCAAAAGCTAGTCGTGGCTTCAGTGTTCCACTGTACCACCGAGCTATGCTTTACAGAGAGGAATTCAACCTTACAAAGGCCACTAGTTCCAACTATGATGCTCAAAAGACAATGTTCACCACCGGCCTCTATGACAGGTTAAACGGTGCTTATGTGGCATACTTGATGGTTGGTGACCCTCCTCAACGCCAAGCACTACTGTTAGACATCGGCAGTGACCTACTTTGGGTGCAGTGCCAACCATGTATTACTTGTTTTAATCAAACCGACAACCTTGAGTTCGATCCAAAAGAATCTTCTTCTTACAGAGAGATTTCTTGCAACTCCGCACTATGCAACCATGACGAAAATTATATCTTTGGTTGCGATGGCACAATTGATAGAACTTCAAAAAACGATTGCAGGTTTCAAATATTGTATGCTGATGGTTCTATTGCCTCAGGGAAAATGATCACAGAGACCTTGGGATTTTTCTCGGATGTTAGGACCCTGGAGAACATATTAGTGGGATGCGCTAATAACAATCTAGGACACTTCGACGAAGAGACGAGTGGCATTCTTGGTCTTGGCCTTGGTTATTACTCGTTAATTAACCAACTGAAGGTGACCAACTTTTCCTTTTGTCTGCCAGGTCCAGACTTCATTTATGGCTCCACATTAGACATGTTCTACACCGAGCCCGAAAAGGATAACACCATCACCGTACCTTTGCTTCTTAATCCGCTTCACCCCAGCCACTATTTTGTTGGTTTCCAAGGAATTAGCTTGAACGATCAAATGGTTCCCATTCCATCATCTTACTGGGAATTCAGCACCGACCCCGAATCTAATATTGATGGTGGTATCTTGGTTGATTCAGGAGCCTCAGTGAGTTGGATGCCGACACAAGTCTATGAAATTTTCAGTACAAATTTCGTGCAACTCACCAATATGATCCAGGAGAAACCCCCATACTCCACAACATTCAACACCTGTTTCTCAACCAGGTCCACATCCAGAAGTGTCCCTGAAGTCAAATTTCATTTCACCAACGCCTACTCTCACATTAACAATGGAGCAGCTGTTCTGGAGGTATTCACTTCAAAACAAACCTGATATGCTATGCCTTGCCTTTCATCATGGTCTCGGCTTTGGTTTTACAATCATTGGCAGCAAGCAGCTCCAGGGTGCACGACAGACTTATGACTTGGTCAACATGAATCTCAAACTCACACCCAATGAGTGTTACTAACTAGTTTACTTGCTTAATATATTGTTTAATGTTAATTATGTTCTGCTTGTCAAACTCCATGTCATGGACTCATGCCCCACGGTGGTTTCTATCTCTTTATTACTACTAAGTCTACTGAAAAATATATATTTGCATGGTAATGAATGAATGTTACGGCTTAATTTAGTTGTCTTTGTCCAGCATCTTCTTGTCATCCATATCTGTTCTTTTTACAAGGCCTCTCTCTCTCTCTCTCTCTCTCTCTCTCTCTCTCTCTCTCTCTCTCTCTTTGCTTACCTTCAATGAAAACCTAGTACAAAGCGTATAGTACTTCACAAAGTATAAGGGGAAAAAAAAGTGAGGCATGAATCTTGTTTTCATCAGTTCTTATAATTTAATTATACCTCTTACCAATTTAACAAGAGGGAAGTTATGGACTTTTAATTTTTAAATTTATTTTTTCAAAAATGGATGAGTGAGTTTGGCCCTAAGAAAAAGAAAGTAAAGGAAAGATCACATTAAGCTCCATTTCATAAGATTTAGTCTGCAAATTGCAATTGTGCTATCCCTTTTGGAGTTTAAAATGACAATAAAACTAATTGCTAATGCATGTGATGCACAAAAAATTATTGAAAATATGTATGTATTTGTATATATATATGTATGTATAAGTATCTGTGATCCTATACATAGGGAATTTAATATGCAACATAATTAATTAACTTTTAGAATTTATGTAGAAAAGGCCAACATAATTTATCAAAATTTGATTAATGTTGAGTTTCTTTATCCTACTAAAACAATTGGTTCTAATTGATCTTAATTAATAGGCTGTAAAAGAAAACTAAAATTATATTTTATATGATGATATGGAAATATGTGGATTTTTCAAAAGCTTGCATGACAGTATAAGGAGTCAACCAAAAAGCCAAAATACTATCATTTACACCTATGCAAAGTACGGAAAAAGTTTTACATATATAAAACTAGTTTGTATTCAAAAACAGACAAACATATTCAAATGTTTGAGTCACTTGAAATGAAATAATATAAAAAATAATTATGGTGAAATATTCAAAACATACTCATCAATAACGTAAAAAATATTTAAAAAAATAAAAAGATACTCAATAAATATGTTTGTCCAATTATTTCAAAACCCACAAAAATATAATGTTTTTGAAACACATTTGATAAAAGAAAAGAGAATGAAAAGATGTCCACATTTTTTTCTACTTCATTTGGTTATTCTTGGTTCATGACTATACTAGTTTGAGTGGCATGTTGCACATGCTACTCTATAATTTGAGAAAATTAAGATGGGTTACATTTGAAAAAGTACGAAACCCAACACTTAAAAAAGGTATCTTAAAAAAAACAAACAACTAAAAAATAGTGTGTTATACGTTGCTGGTCTCATTTATTAAGAATTTTGATTACATACTAACTTAGGAAAATTACTATTATTATTATGAGTTAGATTCTAGTTATACCGTGGGTTCTAGTTAGCTCAATTGATAAACTCTTTGACGGTTGTATAAAAGATTTGGAGTGCAATCCCCGCCTACACCAAAAACTGATTGGTGTCTTGGTCTGATGATAAAGAGCTATTATCAGGAGCGAACGTCATAGATTGAAACTCTCTCAAAAAAAAAGAAAAAATGGTTCAAGTTACACCTAGTATAACTTTAAGCAATATTACATTAACCAATAGTTTTTAATTAGATGCAAATTTTGACAAATCCACCATTAGATTACATTATCTTCGTATATTTTTCATGTTTGCAAAATTTCAAGGTGATCAAAAATCAATAGTCATATCATCAATCAATTGTTTAAATTCAAGTTTTTGTAATTTGAAATAATGCATAAAAGATTAGTTTATAAATAGAATGGTAAATTACATCTGATTGGCATGAAATTTGACATGTATATTAAGAACATATAGAACATATATTCCAACGGTTGGATTTTCAAAATATGAATTCAATAATAAGTTATTGAGTGGTGTAACATTACTTAAACTTACACCAAGTGTAACTTGAACTTAACTAATTATTATTATTATTATTATTATTATTATTATTATTATTATTATTATTATTATTATTATTCCAACTAATAGCCCTTGCAACAAATACACACATACCCAAAAGAAAAAAAAAGTTGAAAAATGTCTTAAACCACCATAAAGCAATAAAATTTCTAACAATTCGAATCTAAAGCAATTTTATTTTAAATAATACAAACTATATCATAAATGACTTCAAAAAAGAAAAGCTAAATGAACAAAATTTTCCTCCAAAACTGATTTGGAGAAACCTCACGTGACAATTCATTAAATTATCCACGTTTCAAATTCCTTTAACAAGCAAATTATTTTTTTTTTTTTTAAATGTTAGTGAATGATTTCTCCTTTAGCATGCACTATTATTTTCTCTTAGGCATCACCCAAGGGACACTACACCAAAAAAAAAACACACCAAAGTCCATAATCTATGCTCATAAGTGTAATGAATAAGCAAATGTTCCACAGATTCCCCACTTTCTTGCATATATAAAAATACCAAATTAAAAAGAAAATGAAGAAACAAAAGAATTGAATGTGTTAGTACTTAGTACAGCTCGTCCTAAGTGTTGGCATAATTAACATAAGCGCAGTTAAAAGAGGAATTGAGTTACCGAGGGGCTAGAGCCTCATCACTGCTAACTCCCCACTTTATAATCCAATACACCCAAAAACACCAAGCAAAAAGAGTGAAAGCAACATTAAGATCAAAATCATAGCAAAGAGACTAAGAAAACTGAAAAGTAGTTGAAGGGTAAACTTGATTAAAACAAAGCTAAACTCTCTATTGATGGTCAAATATCAAGATCAAACGGATACCCCTTCATCTCTCCCTAAAAATGTTGTTTGTTATCCTTCATCTCTCCCTAAAATTATAGTCAAACAATGCATTATCTAAGGCAACCATATCAAGCATGTGTAGTTAGAAATTAAGTTATAATAAAGTTTGTAGCTAAACTTTGTAATTCAAAATTCAAAATTGATGAGGAGATAATCATATCGGAAACCCTAATGAAATTCAGGTTTGATATTATTACAATATTCAATATTTTTTTAAAATATTCTGAATGGTTTATTTCGCATCCTTCTAACAAATTCAATCACTAATTTTTGAGACACAATTTAGTTACAAATTTACAATGACAAGGTTTCTAGAATCTCTTCAAAACAAAGAAATTAAAAAAAAAATTATTATTATTATTATACTAGAAAATTCCCAAAACTAAAAATTGATAGGAAAATTGTTTCAAAAGTTCTTCACATATGTTACATCGGATTATATAATACATCATCAATAGAAACAAATATTTTTCACAAAAAAATAAAAGCAAAAATAAAAAATAAAAAAATCATCACAACCTTTTGTGTGGCATGCTAAGAAAATAAAAAAATATATATTTCATCAAAAAATATTATTAATATCAATTCTGATTACATTGAAACCCTAAAATCCATAACCATAATATGGCATTGATATAGACTATAGAGAGTGAAGATTAACAGATCGACGAAACAACACTGACCGACCCATCACTGCAGAGAGAGAAGTCTAGGTTTAGGTTTGGGTTTATCAGTCGGTACGTACCAAAGCCTGGTCCTTCCACGAGAAATACGAGTACTAGATATTTTAGGATAAGCAAAACTCATAGTCCAAGCCCTAGGCACCACTGCTGATAGACTCCGATGGCGGCGGCGGCGGACACACTCTGGGCTGGGTTTGAAAACTCTTGAGCCATGATCAGCAGCAGGAACAACAACAACTGGTTCGTATTTCAACTTGTCTTCATCTTCTTCATTACTCTGTCCCTGTCCCTGTCCCATAACGCTACCCCAAGAGACGGACAATTCCATGAACAGAATGCTCATCATAATAATAAACATTAACTTCTTCACACTTCCCATCCTTTCTCTCTTCACAAAATCACACACAACAACAAGAACACAAGATTTCTCTGAGATCTTCTCTCAAACATAAATAAATATAAACAAACCCACAAACCCTTTTTGTTAATTTATATATTAAACCAACCGACCCTAGAATTCCTCTACCGTTTATTCTCAAAAAAAAACCCTACCCTAATTGAATTAGGATTGATTCCATCGGTGGGCTGCACTTAATGGGCCGGCCACCTATTATATATTTAGGCTTTTTCCATGTACTAATGTTTTAATCCTATCCCAAAAAAAAAAAAAAATTAAATTAAAAGAATGATGAGTTATTTTGATCTAAATTTCATTTTGCATCTTTTTTTCGTAAAACATAATAATTGCAATAAACATAATTGTTAGTATCGTACGATACGCGATACGTATCGTACGATACGTATCGTATCGTGTGTAAAAAATTCTGTATCGTATCGGCGTATTGTAAATGCTCATGAATCGTACGATACAGTGTGCGTATCGTATGAATCGTATCGTATCGTACGATACATGAACAAATGCTTAAAAATGATATTTTTTATTAAAATTTGTACTTTTATTAGAATCTAACAAGTTGTTAGACTTGTTTTTAACAAAAAATTATTAGTTTACTTAGTTCACCCTACTAAAATAATATATTCATAAGTTTTTTTTTGCTCTCTCTCCTACAATTAGACTACATAGTACACACTTACCCTTCACTTTAATATTTACAGATTTATTTTATATACTACGAATAAAATATTAATTGACAATATAAATTTTTTATTTTTATCATTATTGTTATAAGTCCAAGAAACTAGAATGCCAAAAAAAAATTTATAAAAATATTATTAAAATAAAAAGAACAAGAAGAGATGGTAAATGTTAATGACAAATGATGATGAAGAAAATTTTAATGAAAAAATAAGTTTGCAAAATTATAAGAGTGATGATAGCATTGACTTAGATGGGGTTGATTAGGCAATTTGATGAATATGATGAAAATAAATTATTTTTTTGAGTCATTTGTAATATATTATTACTTTTGAATTTAAGAAATTTGAATGTGTATGTTATAAACACATGCTAGTTTGATTTATTTAGTTAACTTGTTAAATATTATTACATAAGTGATGAATAAATTAGTCATTTGTTAAATATATTCAAAATTTATAATGAATATACCCTTTATATATGTATATTTATAATTTTTTATAAATTTTATTAAATGTTTGTGTATTTTATGATACACGATACAATACGATACACGATACAGAAAAATTAAAAATCAATTCACGATACGATTCACGTTTTGACAACTATGGTAATAAATTAGAATAATAATGTTGGTTTTAATTTTAATTTTTCTTTTCTTTTTTTGTGGAGAAATAAAGTGGTGTTTCTAACTTCATTTTTTTTTTTTTTTTAAAGAGAGTTTCACAACCTATGGTATTTGTTCCCAATAATAACTCTTTATTATCAAACTAAAACACAATCGATTTTTGGTGTAGATAGAGATTGAACCCCAAATCTCTTATTCAATCATCGAAAATTTTACTAGTTGAGTTAACAGGAACCCACTTCTAACTTCATTATTTGCTTGTATATAAATAAAATTTATGTATACAATAGTTATTTGTAATTTGTGACTCCGGGTTTTGCCATGCCAAGTTACCAACATAAAACTATTAGTTACTTTTGATGAGAATAATATTATCATATTATTCTCATCAGAAGTAACTAAGAAAAGAGTAAATTCTAATGACCAATGTTAAGCTGCATTCTCAATGGGCTTGCCAAAATCACCATTTGGTTTTCAAATCTAAGATAGTCTAGACTTAAAAGGGTTGGCACTCAGATATTCCTAATTTAGCTCTCTCTCTCTCTCTCTCTCTCTCTCTCTCTCTCTCTCTCTCTCTCTCTCATGTGTCCTTTATGGTATGTTTAGTTGAAGGGAGAGGGAGGAGAGTAGAAGGGAGTAGATGAAAGGAGGTTGGAGAAGTACATGGAGGGAGAGTAGAGGGGAGGTAGCTGGAAATTAGATTCACCTTTCCTGCAACCTCTCATCTCTACTCCCCCCTTAACCCCACCCCACCCCTCTCCCTCCATCCAAACATATATAGGCTTAAAAATAATTGGGATTCAATTAGAGACCAAAATATTGTTAGTTAATTAAGCACTCAATTTTTAAATGTGTGTTTGACAACCAATTAAAAACTAGTTTTTTACTTAAATTATCTAATGTTTGCATTTTTATCTTATTTTTATTTCAAATAATCTAACTTTTACCTTTTTGAAAATAAATTAATTTTTAGTTTTTTGTCTCACATTATACAAATAAGATACTAGAAATAAAACAATTGCCAAATGAAAATAAGCAAGTTATATTAAAAATACCAAGCAAGTGAATGTTGAATTTTAATAGGTTAGCATGCATAATGGTATCTAGTCTTTTGTTATATTATCACACAATCTCCATTGAAAGAGATTTTATCAGTGCAAGTTCTCTTTTTAGAAATCGGTCAGGGGCCTAATACATGTGAACTCGATAAAAATGGCATATTTTCAGTTTCATCTTTTGAAAATAGTTAAAAAGAACACAAAATATTAGCTGGAATTGTAAATGGTTTTTTTTTTTTTTTTTGATAACATGGAATTGTAAATGGTTGAATAATTGCATGGTGAGTTTTTAAATCTGAATTTTGTGTATTGGGGATTCTGATTGTCATTAGGTTATTAAACCAAGGTCATTAGGTTATTTTTATATGGTATGATTGACAAGGTCAGCATGGTTTTACATAAAAGAATATATGACTAATGGTAGTGAAAAGTCTGCACATGACATTTGATGAAATCTCAAATTGGTTTTTCATGTTTTCTTTTTCCGACTTTATCCAAATGGAGTAAAGCCCTCTTCACTCCAGTACAAGCCAATTCCTCAAATTCCCCAAATTTGGAGTTCATGGTGACAATATTTCAAAAAAAGAAAAAAAAAATGCTAATGGCTTGACATGCAAGGATGGCATACAAGTTATTCCCAGTTATGTGACTGGTCCCATACTTAGTGACACATATATTTTCACAATATTTTTTAAATTAATTGTTGTACTGGGCGGAAATAATTGATGAAATATTATTTTCTTATAAGTGTTAACATTTTTTTTCTTTCAGAATCTTAATAACATGATTTTCATTATACGTTAATCAGAATACATCATTTTAACAAGGATATGGTGCTTTTAACCTATAGGGCGAGCATAAAACTAATAATTTTATTTTACGTAAAAGAGATATTGTTATACTATCAATGACTATCACACAATCTCCATTGAAAGAGAGTGTATTTGTGCAAGTTTCCTTTTTAACAAATTGGTCTAGGCCCAATACATGTGAACTCGATAAAAATGGCAAATTTTCTGTTTCATCTTTTGAAAATAATTAAAAAGAACACAAAATATATTAGCAGACATCACAAAATGTATCTGTCTGAAGATTATAATTAGCAGACTAAACAACACTGACCCATGATCACTGCAGAGCGAGAAGTTTAGGTTTGGGTTTATCTGTATCTGGTGGTACGTACCAAAGCCTGGCTCTTCCACGCGAAATAGGAGTACTAGGTACACGAGTATGCAAACTCTTCATAGCCCAAGCCCTAGGCACCAATTCTGATAGACTCCGATGGTGGCGGCGGACATACTCTGGGCTGGTTTTGAAAACTCTTGAGCCATGATCAGTAGCAGGAACAACAACTGGTTTGTATCTCAACTTGTCTTCATCTTCTTCATTACTCTGTCCCTGTACTTGTCCCATAACGCTACCCCAAGAGACAGTCAATTCCATGAAGAGAATGCTGATAATAATAACAATAAAAATTAACTTCTTTGCACTTCCCATCCTTTCTCTCTTCACAAAATCACACACAACAACAAGAACACAAGATTTCTCCGAGATCTTCTCTCAACCAAATGTAAATAAACAAAACCCACAAACCCTTTTTGTTTATATATAAACCCACCTACCCTAGAATTCCTCTACCGTTTATTCTCAAAAAAAAAACCCTACCCTAATTGAATTACGATTGATTCCATCGGTGGGCTGGACTTGGTGAACCCAAAATATTGGCCCGGCCACCTATTATATATTTAGGCTATTAAAAAAAAAACTTAATATTTTAATTGAAATAAATGCATTTATTTTGCAATTCAAGTTTTAATTGATTTTATTCATAACCATTAATATTTAATTTTTTCATATGCTTATCAAATTTTTTTTGTCATTCCTTTTAGCTGGTTATTTAATTTTTGGGTAAACTAGCTACAATGTCAATGTCAATTTAGTCTTTGTCTTTATCTATTGGATGAAAATTGTTGGCAAATGACCAAAATAAAAAATTAATTTCCGTTGATGTGAAAATAATTTTTTTTTTTAATTTTGGGGTCGGTTGCCACATCAGTAATTTCCACCTAAGAAATAACGGTATAGGCTAAATTGACAGGACACTAAAAGGTTAAAAACCAAATTGAAATATAATATAAAGGCCAAAGACCAAATACGTAATTTACCTTCTTTTTTTTTTTTTCATCATAATAATAAACATTAACTTCTTCACATTTCCCATCCTTTCTTTCTTCAAATAAGTTTAATTAGTCCCACAAACTTTTTCATAACTTTGCCACAATTTTGTTACGTGGCGACACATAAATGATGAAATCATGGATTTACATGGACTCCCTATTTTATTTTCACCACTCATAAATCGTTGCAAAATTGTGATAAAATTGTGAAAAAATTTGTATCACTATCCACCAAAAAAGCAAATACCAACCACACGTACACAATAACACAATATTTCTCTCAGATCTTCTTTCAACCCAAAAAAAAAAAAAAACCCCACAAACCTCTCGATTGGTGGGCTGGAGTTGTTGCACCCAACATAAGTAACGTAGGTACAATGGGCCGGCCAGATATAATAACCTTTTTTTTTTTTTTTTTTGGGGAAAGATATACTAACTTAAAATTTTAATTAAAATAAATGCATTTATTTTGTATTTCAAGTTTTAATTCTTTTACTATAACCATTGTGGGGCCCAAATGATCTATGGGCCAGGCCCATCTACCCAGGGAGAATCCGGAGGCCCAAGCCGAGGAGGGCTATGGCCCAAGCTCGACAAAATAGCCTTTGGATACCGCCGAGGACAGCTCAATCCTCGGCAGACCCAAAGTCCCCCCAAAGAAGAAATAAGGGTAAAGACGGTATAGGACTGAAACTTGGAAGAAAGATCTAAAATATCAAGGGAAAGCTACTGTTACTGCCATTTAATGCTCTGAAACTGACAGAGCCGCAGTCTTTAGCTTTTACAACCACCCCCAACGACTTTGAATATGGGCTGATGGGACAAGTATCAATTTTGGAAAGATTGACCCTATACGTGGACGAAGGACAATGAATGCAGGCGAATATAAAAGGAAAAAGAAGTAACCTAAAAGGAGGGATTGGGAAAAATGGCCAGAAACCAGGGCCTCCCAGCCCACCTCCAGGAGAAAGACTCCAGGGGTGAAGGAAAACCGAAACTTGTATGAATACCACGAAAAGCCCACCGCCTGTCAACCAAAGCCTAGCCTTCCAAACCCACGCTCTACAAATGATATTGTTAGGGGCCTTTTCACGCGCGAACCCGACACTGTTACGGTCCGCCACGAAATGCGTCCTTACAATTGGCGCCGTCTGTGGGAAAGGCTTGTGTGTTGGTATAGGAAGTGGGTCGATAGAGTTTCTTCGTTATATCTAACCGTTGGATATAGAGTTCTAGTATAAAGTTCTGTTAGGGACTACGTTTCTTGACTAGGGGCTGGGTTGAGGAACTAACTCCCTTAAAGCCAAGGTCCCCTGTAAAGAGTAAACTAGGCACCTGGTAACGTTAACCGTATGGATAAACTCTAGGGGCTTGGCTGAGGAGCTAACTCCCCTAAAGCCAAGATCCCGCACAAAGGGAAAACTAGGTTTTGGACAGAACCAAGGCATTGCAAAGTCCTCGGACTCAAGCCTATGGGGAAACCAACTACCTGGATGTAATGAAAACTAGGTTTTGGACAGAACCAAGGCATTGCAAAGTCCTCGGACTCAAGCCTATGGGGAAACCAACTACCTGGATGTAATGAAAACTAGGTTTTGGACAGAACCAAGGCATTGCATGGTCCTCGGACCAAAGCCTCAGGGGAAACCAACTACCTGGATGTAATGAAAACTAGGTTTTGGACAGAACCAAGGCATTGCATGGTCCACCGGACTCAAGCCTCAGGGGAAACCAACTACCTGGATGTAATGAAAACTAGGTTTTGGACAGAACCAAGGCATTGCAAAGTCCTCGGACTCAAGCCTATGGGGAAACCAACTACCTGGATGTGGAAAACTAGGTTTTGGACAGAACCAAGGCATTGCATGGTCCACCGGACTCAAGCCTCAGGGGAAACCAACTACCTGGATGTAATGAAAACTAGGCTTTGGACAGAACCAAGACATTGCATGGTCCACCGGACTCAAGCCTCAGGGGAGACCAACTACCTGGATGTAATGAAAACTAGGTTTTGGACAGAATCAAGGCATTGCAAAGTCCTCGGACTCAAGCCTATGGGGAAACCAACTACCTGGATGTGGAAAACTAGGTTTTGGACAGAACCAAGGCATTGCATGGTCCTCGGACCCGAGCCTCAGGGGAAACCAACTACCTGGATGTAATGAAAACTAAGTTTTGGACAGAACCAGGGCATTGCATAGTCCTCGGACTTAAGCCTATGGGGAAACCAACTACTTGGATGAGGAACCAACTATTTAAAGAAAAAACTATGGCCCGTAAACCTCGAAATCCCTCCGAAGAGAACTCCGCGTTAGCAGACGGGTTAATACCTTGATTGCGCGGATTCCTCGGTCTACCCTCGGATCCCCAGTATCAAAGGGGTTGATGCGATACGGCGCAACATATTACCCCAAAAGCACAACCAAAGTCCCTCGCTACTTAGCTACCCTTTCAGACGAATTATTTAGAGATTATCGTTCTCGGACATCGGTCTAGCATGCATCGCGTAGTACTCAGCGCTTATCCCGGTTAGTTCCAAGAATTTAATTTATTGAAAGTTACCATTGTTATACTTGATAATATTTGTGAGTTTAAATTAGTAGGAACCTGTGTTAAAGCATTTTTTCTGCCTGGAATATCCTTAAGGGCAAGCTTGCATTTAATATTCATGCATAAAGTAGTTGTTACGGAGAAGAAAGATATGTATGGAGAAATAGACACATATTTTATTAAGACAAAGGAACAGTACAGTGTACAATGAAAAGCTGAAACAAGCTTACACTAAAGCTGACTACATAAGTAAAGGAAAATACAAGCGAGTGGAGATAAGGCCGTGGGGACAGCTCAGAGGAGAGGTTGGCTACTGCGCCAAGTTATTGTCTAAGGAAACTATTCCCCGACACTTCTGCATGCCCATAACTCAGGCAGCCAAAGAACCTGACCTCAGGCTAACACCATCTACAGAAAAGGTGCTAGGAGCTTGAGGTTGGGAAGCCCCCACAAAAATTTTTCTGCTACAAGGCAGACAGTGCTGATGGTGGAAATTCCTTCCTTGGACATACCGAAAAACTGGCATGACCAGAACCTGCTTCGGATTTTGACTAAAAGAGGGAAAAAGACCCTCTCCCCTATGACGAAATGGAATGCTCCCTTGAACTTACACCTCCTTGGCCCGTACCTCCCTACTCTGAGTCTCGGGAGGACATGACGCCTTTGTGGCGGAGGGAGCTCCTTTTTCCCAAGCCCTGCCTCAAGCATGATGAACTAAGGGAGGAATCTGAAGGATTTGTGTGTGGATAGAGCAATTTTCTCTCCTATTTATGTTAAAAGATAAGGTGGTGGCATTTAATTCACGCAGCGTCTCAAGGAACGCTACAGACAAAACGTCTCTGGCACGATTTCCAATGTCGTCTGCAGCCCTGAAGATAAAGGAGTCTCGAGAAGGAGCACCTCGAACACCGGGACGCCCGAAAAATACCATGTGACCTAAAATTACGAAAATACCCACAATTTGTGGGCCCAATAGATTCGCGGCCCAAGCCCGGTTCAGCACAGGGGCCCAGGGACGGAACCAAGGCATTGCATGGTCCTCGGACTCAAGCCTATGGGGGAACCAAGTACAAAAAATAAAAGTTACAAGTGTCGGACAGTACCAAGGCCGTGTATGGTCGTCGGACCCAAGCCAATGAAGAAACCAAACACTTAGATAAGAAAAAGTTCGAATTTAGTAAGATGGGCTACTTGATAAAAACGTCAAGTCACTTCGTCCACGGCTTAAACACCATAGAAGGTTAAGGCCAATAAGGGTGTAAGAAAGGTGGTGGAACGCCCCAGCATTCAGTCGTATACGAGGGCTATTCATTTGGCAGGTGATATGTCCTCGGATGGTTATTTCTCACACGGCATCAAGCCTTCGGTTCTCTCCTCGGCTAGTTCCGGGTAAGTACTACTTCTTACGGGTCGGCCTTATTGTGCTAAGCACTTCTATCAAAGTTATGGCGATATCTATTTATTATCGAGTATTTTGGTTTTAGTCGTCATTGATTTAGATGCTATATCATTGTACCGAGCAGTGCTTGCAAATTTATGAAAACGTAAAGACATAATATGCGAAATAAGGTAGACAACAACCTTTATTAATATGAAAAATTGCTACAACATACAAAAAGGGGGCTCAAACGAGCCTATACAAAATGTGAACTGCCTAAGCAACCATTACATCGGTAGTACAGAAAAGTAAACTGTCAAGCGTCTTTTAAACTCGTCTTCAAAGTTTCTCCAATCTCCGCCTCATTGCTGCTCATACTAAGAGAGGGACTCACTTTAAAAAAGAGAATGAATGAAAAAGAAGGAAATAGTAAGGAAGAAATCAATGACGAAGATGGAGGGGATGAATAAAGAAGATGGAAGACATGAGTAAAGAAGGAGGAGAAGAGGAGAGAAGAAATGAAAAGAAAGAAAATGAGCAAAAGAGGGAGAAGAGAAAGCACCAGGTCGGAACTGGTGCTGGGAAGACTATAAGGAGAGGGCGGGGGAGGGCACCAGGGAGCAAAAGAGGGAGAAACAGAAGCACTTAGCCCCTGCCTCAGCCCTGACTCCTAACACGCCGGTGCCATATTAGGTACACTCGTGAGGAGCCGGATGATAACGATCTTGGGTGTTCTCGACTCAGCCACGTCGAAAGTTTGACGTGACGAGTCCCTGCTTCGGATTTTGACTGAAAGAAGGATGAGGTTGATTTTGAGTCTTCGCCATCCTTGTCCCGATCGAGCCATGATGAGCTTCATCGGAACGTGGCGTTTTTGGGAGGGGTGGGGCTTTTGCATCCCTTGTTGTTACGGTAAAGTGTATCACGATTTAGTGTATAAACCAGTGGGTAAAATGAACCCTAGGGGAGGCCAAGTATTTCAAATCTCAGAAAGATGAAAAGGGATTCTTTGCAAAAACAATAACCTCCTCCTTTCCTTCTTATACAGAGGGTGGAGCGGGAGATATTTAATAGGTTCAGATCTCCAAAGGAATCTGCCAACACAAACATGCCGGTTCCGCTTCTCCACCCCATCAAAACAAACCGCCAAATTAAAGTAGTCTCGTAAATAGTGGTCATTAAAAGCACGTTTTGGAATACCCAAACGATAAGAACGCGTCAAGTACGAAATCAAAAAAAAAACCGTCTCATAGACCGGTGCATTTCTTGGACAGATGAAGAGCCGCCAACATTATTAATAGGCCAAATTGATTGGGCCGTAGGACGAGATTGGACATCACCAAAACCCCCCTTTCCAACCAAGAGGTTGGACAGCCGGGTTTTGAGGGGCTATTGTGGGGCCCAAATGATCTATGGGCCAGGCCCATCTACCCAGGGAGAATCCGGAGGCCCAAGCCGAGGAGGGCTATGGCCCAAGCTCGACAAAATAGCCTTTGGATACCGCCGAGGACAGCTCAATTCTCGGCAGACCCAAAGTCCTCCCAAAGAAGAAATAAGGGTAAAGACGGTATAGGACTGAAACTTGGAAGAAAGATCTAAAATATCAAGGGAAAGCTACTGTTACTGCCATTTAATGCTCTGAAACTGACAGAGCCGCAGTCTTTAGCTTTTACAACCACCCCCAACGACTTTGAATATGGGCTGATGGGACAAGTATCAATTTTGGAAAGATTGACCCTATACGTGGACGAAGGACAATGAACGCAGGCGAATATAAAAGGAAAAAGAAGTAACCTAAAAGGAGGGGTTGGGAAAAATGGCCAGAAACCAGGGCCTCCCAGCCCACCTCCAGGAGAAAGACTCCAGGGGTGAAGGAAAACCGAAACTTGTATGAATACCACGAAAAGCCCACCGCCTGTCAACCAAAGCCTAGCCTTCCAAACCCACGCTCTACAAATGATATTGTTAGGGGCCTTTTCACGCGCAAACCCGACACTGTTACGGTCCGCCACGAAACGCGTCCTTACAACCATTAATATTTAATTTTTCATATGCTTATCAATTTTTTTAGTCATTCCTTTTAGGAGGTTATTTATTTATTTTTGCTAGAACTGTTTTTTTTTTTTTAATAGAAACAGGCAAGTCAATTTTATTATTGTAAATTAGATTAAAATACATCTTCCAAATCACTAAGTAGCTCTTCTACACATACATCAATATCTACAGATAAAATTGCTTTTCTAGCAAGGACGTGTGCCAACTTATTACCATCTCATCGAACATGCTGAAATTAGCAGTACTGTAAAGTAACACCTTGGCTGCGAGTATCTTCAATTACATTCCCATTCAATGTTTTGCACCTATCCTGAGCCTTCAAAGCCTGAACCACCCACAAACAATTGCCTTCCACCACCACCTTGAAGATGCTTAGCTCTTTTGCAAAAATTACCGCTTTGTGTGCAGCCAATGCTTCAACTGTTTCAACTGAATGAGGCAACTTGATTTTCTGACTCAAAGCTGCTATGATGTTTCCATTGCAATCCCTTATCACCACTCCCAGTCCTGCATAACCCATATCATCAAAGAGTGCTGCATCAAAATTAGCCTTATAGACATTTTCCTAGGGTGGAGATCAACGAACTGGGATGTTTCTAACTCGCGCCTTGATAGCTTGTTTATTGGCATCCATAAATTCCGCCACCATAGCTCTTGCTCTATCTCGACTTCATGGAGTGGCCAAATTGATTGGTTTTCTCTCAAACGATTACACCGCTACCATAGGCTCCACACAATTGTAGAAAATAGTGTCACATAAGAAACTGATCCTTTACTCATCACCTCCTCCAATAGATCAATGAAACTCCTAAAGCCTTTTCTGTAGTATGGGACAAAACTAATCTCTGACTTCCACACAACTTAAGCTTGCTCACACAGTCAAATACAATGCATGCTTGTCTCTTGAAAGTCCCCACACAAAGCACAGGTATCCTCCACTGGAAGTCGCTGAGCTTTTAAGTTCTGCTTAGTGGGCAACGAGAGTCTTGACGCACGCCAGATAAAATGACGAATCTTATTTGGTGTCCTAATTTTCCA
Organism: Quercus lobata; assembly: GCF_001633185.2. Taxonomy (NCBI): domain Eukaryota; kingdom Viridiplantae; phylum Streptophyta; class Magnoliopsida; order Fagales; family Fagaceae; genus Quercus; species Quercus lobata. Next base: position 8,884,373 of record NC_044913.1, read on the forward strand.
AATTCCTTTCCAAACCTTTTGGGATCCCTCCATTGAAGATGAGCCCGGATCTTGACTACTTGCTTCTTCTACCAACATGCGATAGGCACTCTGAACGCTGTAATTCTCATCCAGGGTTAAAGACCAAATCAATAAATCCTCAACACACCCCTCACTTACAAGAATAAGTTTTATCAACTCTACTTCCCAAGGCACGAACATCCTCTCCAACAGCCTTAGATCCCAAATTCTTGTACCTGGATAAAACAGGTCCTTGACATGTCTCACAGTTGAATTATTTCTAGGTGAAATAATTGTGCTATTTGCTTGATCCGATAACCATCTATGACCCCATATATCAATAGAGCACCCATCTCCAACTCTCCACATAGCACCTTAATCACATCTCGCACTTGTAAGATACTCCTCCATGCAGAAGAGCATTTTGGATGTACTGTGGCATCAAGTATACTCCCATTTGGAAAATACTTTGCACTAAAAAGCAGCATATCCTTTTGGTGGAGAAGCCGCCATACCTGTTTAGCAAGCAAAGCATTATTAAATTTCTGAATGTCTCTAAAACCCATACCTCGCACTGATTTTGAGGAATAGAGCATACTCCACTTAACCCAGTGGATCTTCTTTGAATCTCCTTGGCTCCACCAAAACTTTCGGATCATGGCTTCAATATCTTTGAATAAACCAATTGGCAACTTGAACACCCTCATGGAGTATGTGGGAATAGATTGAACCACCGCCTTGATCATGACCTCCTTACCAGCTTGTGCCAATAACTTCTGCTTCCATCCTTGCATTTTGGCCCAAATTCTCTCTTTAAGTTGGGTGAAACAAGCTTTCTTTTCTCTACCTACAAAAAGGAGAGCCCCAAATACTTCTCATAATGTTGTATTGCTAGAACATATAGAGATAATTTGATTGCCTCCTGCATTTTCTCATCAGTTTTTCTACTAAAAAATAAGGTGGTCTTATTCTTATTGATCATTTGACCTGAAGCCGCTTCATAATAGGATGGTAGCTCTTGGATTTTTTCACATTCCTCCAAAGTAGATCTGCAAAACAATAAACAATCGTCTACCAAAAAAAAAAAAGGTGAGTAATCTTTGGTTCGTTTCTACATATGGAAAAGCCTTGAATTTCCCCATTCATCACCACCCTCCTAATGATAGCATTCAATCTCTCAGCACAAAAGAGAAACAAATACGGCGAGAAGGAGTCTCCCTGTCTCAAACCCCTAGAAGGTTTAATTAGACCTTTTGGCTCGCCATTCACCAGAATAGAGTATGACACAATTGTGATACACTTCATGATCAATGCCACCCATGACTCTTGGAAACCCATCCTCAAGAGAATTTTTTCTAGAAAAATCCACTTCACCCTATCATAAGCTTTGCTCATATCCAATTCGATAGCCATAAAACCTGTCTTTCTCGTGCAAGTGGTTTTCATATGGTGTAGGGACTCAAATGCTATAAGAATGTTATCAGTAATCAATCTATCAATAGTAAAAGCACTTTAAACTTCTGAGATAATAGAATTTAGGAAAGGTTTAAGATGATTTGCAATAACCTTACTGACAATCTTATATATCACATTACACAAACTTATAGGTCTGAACTCAATCACTCTTTCTAGATTTGGAACTTTAGGAATTAGAGTAATAAAGGTATGATTTATAGATTTCAAAAGAGAGCCAGAATTTAAACTAGACAAGACAGCTTGAGAGACATTCATACCAACCTCAATCCAATAGGTTTGATAGAACAACGGAGGCATTCCATCCTATCCCAGAGCTTTCAAATGGTGTCATTTCTTTAATTGCAAACTCTACCTCCTCCACCGTGTAGGGCCTAGTCGAACCAGCCCTCATCTCTTCAATCACTACACTCTGAACCCCATCCAAAACTTGTTCCAGGTTATGTGGATTAGAGGAAGTGAACAAATCTGCATAAAAGGCAGTGGGCATACCTTAAAACACATCCTTATCTTCATGCCATGTACCATCTTCATCCCTTAGTCCCTTTATAAAATTCCTTCTCTTCCTTTGAGTAGCCAAGCCATGAAAGAATTTTGTATTTTGATCTCCACATTTTAACCACTGAAGCCAAGACTTTTGCTGCCACATCCTCTCTTCTTTGTCATATAATTCATTCTATTCTATTTTCAGCCTTCTCACCTTTTCAATACTACCTGATCTGGCCGACACCTCTTCTGCCTTCCACAACAGCTCCTTGGTCCTTTTAATCTTCTGTAAAACACTCCCAAAATGATCTCTATGCCATGCTTTTAACATCTTCTTACATTTCTTCAGTTTCTTAGTTGCCACAAACATCGGGGTTCGTTCAGTATTGCATGCCCACGCCTTTGAAATAATCCCACTGCATTTGAGGTCGATCAGCCTCATAACCTTTAAAATGCCACAACATTTTTTAATTATAAAATGTTGAATTGTTTTTTTTTTATGACATGAAACCTCATCAAGGCAGGGTCCTTTGGATCCACTCCTTGAAGTAAATATATTTTTACCAAAAAAAAAAAAAAAAACCTTATAACATAAAAATCAATGCTCCAGAATAGAGCAGACAATTACTATACCCAAACAAATACAACCTTATAATACACTACATGACTCCTAATTTATCTTCATACATAGCAGCTAATGATTGCCAAGGAAGATCCTCGATTGAAAAAAAAAAAAAAAAAAAAAAAAAAAAAAAAAGTTGCCTTATTATTAGCAAGGTGTTATAACTGCATGCCTTCAAATTCTATAGGTTGATTCAATTCCAAACCAACATCCTAAACACACTCATTCACTTCTTTTTTATGATCTTTGCACATGTATATATAACAGACTATCAACAAAGCATCATGAGAACATAATAAGCTTAATTTGTCTTGATAACAATCATGGCATGTCATTATAAAGACCTCATTAGGCCTATCATGATTGCTATCTCCTTAAGATCATAAATCATTGCCTCAATTGTTCAATATTTTTCTTACTATGCTCCATTTTTCAAGCATAAATCACAATAATCGGCAACCCCACCATTGTGTTTTAATTTTTTGTAAAACTTTTTAACAAGGTTTTTTTATATTAAAAAAATCCTTTAATAAAAATTTACAAAACCTTTTTTTTTTGTCAAATATTCTTATTTTTTGTAAAACGTAATAATTGTAATAATAATAATAATAATAATAATAATAATGTGGGTTTTAATTTTAATTTTTCTTTTTTCTTTTTTTTTTTTGGTTGAGAACTAATATGGTGCGTCTAACTTCAATATTTGCTTGTGCAGAAATGAAATTTATGTGTACAATAGGTATTTGTAATTTGTGACTCCGAGGTTTTGCTATGCCAAGTTGCCAACATAAAATTATAAGTTAATTCTGATGAGAATAATATAACTAAGAAAAGGGAAAAATTCGATGTTTAATGTCAAGATGCATCCTCAATGGACTTGCCAAAATCACCATGCGGTTTTGAAATCTTAGATAGTCTAGACTTAAGAGGGTCAGCACTCAGAAATTCCTAATGTAGTTGTCTCAATAAATTGATTTGTAATAAGGTTCTTCAATAAATTAGGAATCACCCATTTGCTCTCTCTCTCTCTCTCACTACAAAAAAAAGGTTCTATGGCCGCGTTTTCTAATGTGGCCTAAAACCTGTGACTATAGGACTGAAAGTCCTATGACCGCACTTTTTAACCACAGCCCAAGACCAGGTCCTATAGCCCCGTTTAAAACACGGCCTAAACGTCTGGTCGTAGGCCGCGTTTTAAATATGGCCTAAGGTTGTGGTCTTGGGCCGCGTTTTAAACACAATCCAAGGTTTAACCTTAGGCCACGTTTAAAACGCGGCCTAAGACCAGACCCTTAGGCCGTGTTTAAAAAGTGTGGCCATAGCTCCCTTGGTGACGGCCTCTAAGACATCTTTTAGCCGCGTTTTAAACGTGTCCTAAGGTTAAATCTGTTGCCGCGTTTAAAACGCGGCCCAAGATCACAACCTTAGGCCGCGTTTTAAGTGCGGCCTTAGACCCCTGAATTCCTGTTAGGAATTTGTCTATAGCCGCTAGTTTTAAACGCGGCCTCAGGTGCTCTCTTTAAGCCGCGTTTATTAAAAATGCGGCTTTAACCCGTCTATAGTCGCGTTTTTATAAACGTAGCCTAAAAAAACGCTGCCTAAGACCCGCGTGTTTTGTAGTGTCTCTCTCTCTCATGATGTCATGCATCGTTTATGATATATTTGGATGGAAGGAGGGGGGGAAGAATAGAGGGGAGTAGATGAAAGGTGGTTGGAGAGGTGCATGGAAGGAGAGTAGAGAGGAGGTGGTTAGAAATTAGGCTCACCTCTCCAGCAACCTCTCAAGGATATATCAGATGGTGCTTTTAACCTATAGGACTTGAGCATTAGACTTGCCTTTTTATTCAATTCCTACGATGTGCATTTTCTCAAAACTTGACCTTACTGTGGGTGGTTTTCCATGAAAATCCCAACACCAAAAAAAAAAAAAAAAAAAAAACTAATAATTTTACCTAAAAGAGATATTGTTATACTATCAGTGACTGTCACACAATCTCCACTGAAAGAAAGTATATTTGTGCAAGTTTCCTTTTTACCAAATTGATCAAAGCCCAATACATGTGAACTGGATAAACATGGCAAATTTTCATTTTCATCTTTTAAAAATAATTAAAAAGAACACAAAATATTTAAGCTAGAATTGTAAATATAGTTTTAAATCTCAATTCAGTGTGTTTGGAATTTTAATTGTTTGATTTAGCAAACATCACAAGATTTATGTGTCTTTGAATTTCTTTTGAATATAAAAACTAAAAATAATAATTAAAAAGTGAGAGAGAGAGAGAGAGTGTGTGATGATAATCACACATACTTTCAAGTTTTAAATGTGGATATTTTTTTCTTTAGCCTTTTAAAAATATGTATATCAATGCATCAATTGTAGATATTGTTTTAAATGTGAACATTTTTTTTTTTTTGCCTTTTAAAATGTGTATATTAATGCATCCATTGTAGTTGTATAAAATAATGAAGGTAAAATGAGTGTAATAGAATTTTTTTTCCAAATTTTAATGGTGCCATTTTCTTTTCTTTTTTTATATAAGATAAAATTTCTATTCTGATCTAATATAAGTGTATATGTGTGTGAAGCTCTCTCCTTAAGACTTGAACCATGATCCTTATCCTCCATGCCTTACAAATACTTATACTTGTGGAGTGATCACCATACCAGGGGTGCACAATGGTAATTGTGTCATTTTCTTAAACTGTCAGAATTTTACTAAACTATTTACTTAACCTCCTACTCTCTTTCTAAAACGCGCTGTGATGAACTTCATGCCATTAAACTGAACCACCCACTCTCTTTCTACTCCCAACACACTATTTCATCATTACAAACAAGTGGATACAAAGTCATATATATATATATATATATATATATATATAGTTAGCTAACCAGACTCCACTCTCATTAAGAGCTTGTTTTCTTTTCTTTCGTTAACAGTGTTATCTTCTTCTTCTCTATCATGTTTTTCCTTTTCTTCAATATATTCCACTGTAACACAGATCTATGCTTTAAAAAGAGGAATTCAACCTTACTAAGTCCACTAGTTCTAACTATGATGATCAAAGGACAATGTTCACTGCCGACCTCTACTACAGGTTAAACGGTATTCATGAGGCGTTCTTCATGGTTGGTAACCCTTCTCAACGCTAAGCACTACTGGTGGAGACCTAGTTTGGGTGCAGTGCCAAGTTGCCAACCATGTATTACTTGTTTTAATCAAATCGATGACCTTGAGTTCGATCCAAAAGTTCGGGACTAGTTGTCTTAGTAAGGTTGAATTCCTCTATGTAAAGCATAGCTCTGTGGTACAGTGGAATATATTGAAGCCACGGCTAGCTATTGTGGTTGTGTTTGAGTGGGCTGATCATGGAGATGGCTGTGTTGGGGACAAAGTGAAGAAATGGAATGATTAGGAGAAAAAGAAAAACATGATAGAAGAAGAATTCTTAATGAAAGTGGAGTCTGGTTAGATAGCCATATATATAGGACTTTTATATACAAAGAGTTCATGTAGTCCTAATTGTGTAATTCTTATTTTAATCCTAGTTACTTTGTATCTAATTGTATTGTAATGATGCAAAAGAATAGGCTCAATTCGTCACTGTATCACATGCATATATGCAGTTGTTTAAGAATTGAGTAATGGTGCGTTTGTTTAAGAATTGAGTAATAATGTGTTGGGGAGTAGAAAGAGAGTAGGAGGTTCAGTTTGTAAAAAGCTTATTAAAATTTGGTCGGTTATAAAAAATGCCACCATTAAAATTTTAAAAAAAAAAATTCTATTAAACTCATTTTACCTCCATTATTTTATACAATATCTACAAGTGATGCATTAATATACACATTTTAAAAGGCCAAAAAAAAATGTCCACATTTAATACAATATCTACAATTGATGTATTAATATACACATTATAAAACACCAAAGAAAAAATATCCACAATTTAAACTTGAAAATAGTGTGTGATTATCATTATTCTCTCTTTCTTTATATTATTTTTTTTTAGTTTTCATATTCAAAAGAAATTCAAGACACAGCAAATTTTGTGATGTGCTAAATCAGACTATCAGAATTCCAAACACACAAACCCCATGCATCACAAATTTCAACACCTATTTCTTCACAAAAGCAAATATCAATTGAGTAATTCTAAAATCACAAATCATTCTATAATTTTTTTTGTCACAACTCTGATGTAGCAAATTATAAGTGATTAACTATCACTTACATATAGATCTACCATTTTTTCTTCACTAATTACACTCTGTCATGTTACAATTGTGACAAGAAATTGTAAAAAAATTTGTGGTACTTTTTCATACCAATCACACACACAAAAGAACACAAAATTTATCTGAAATCTTCTCAAAAAAAAAAAAAAAAAACAAAAACAAAAAACTACAAAGCTTTTCGTTTTTATATAATTAAACCAACCGACCTTAGAATATTCTAATTCAATTAGGATTAGGATTAATTCAATCGGTGGACAGGAGTTGGTGAACCCAACATAAGAATCTTACGTACAATGGGCCGGCCACATATTATATTTTAGGCTTTTCCCATATACTAACTTCAATTTTTTTTTTTTTTTAAAGAAACATACTAACTTAAAATTTTAATTGAAATAAATGTATTTATTTTGCATTTCAAATTTTAATTCTTTCATTTATAACCATTGATTTTTAATTTTTAATCTGCTTATCAATTGTTCTAATCATTCCCCTTTTTTTTGGCTGGAATTATCTTAAATTTTTTTATATAAAATGTTGGAATTTTTTTTATTTTGATGATGTGAAACATCGTCAAGGTAGAATCTTTTGGTCCTGCTACTCGAAGTAAATGTATTTTTGCTAATAAAAAAAATTACACCTTACAATAGAAAAATCAAGCTTGCAAAATGAAACGAGCTACAAACAAATACAAGGTTAATGTGGATGGGGTTGTTTTTTCCTCTCAGAACACAGCTGGGGTAGGTGTTATTATTCATGATCATGAAGGCAAGTTCATTGTGGGTTTTAGTAAAAATTTTCTAGTACCATTGGGAGCTATTGAAGTTGAAGCTGAAGCCTTTAAATATTTAGCTTCGACTGAAGAGAGTTCTTATTTTCTTGAACAAGTTCTTTCCCTTGATGTATCAAGGGCTTTATATTAATGAAAGTTCTAGTCTGTTTATCAAAAAAAAAAAAAAAAACTCTCACGTAATGAAATATTCTATAAATTAGGACACTATATCTATCTTACTTGGTTGTGAGTAAATTGCGCCTAGAATCTCTTCAAAACAAAGAAATAAAAAAATTTATTATACTAGAAAATTCCCAAAATTATAAAACTGATAGGAAAATTGTATCAAAAGTTCTTCAAATATGTTACATCGGATTATATCATACATCATCAATAAAAACAAATCCATATACTATCTTAATATTTTAATTAAAATAAATGCATTTATTTTGCATTTCAAGTTTTAATTCTTTTATTTATAATCATTAATATACAATTTTTTTCATATGCTTATCAATTTTTTTTATCATTCCTTTTACCTTTTTTTTTTTTTTTCTTTTTTTGAGAATACTAAATATTTTTAACACACACACGAGGAGATGGGAGAATTTTTTTTTTTTTTTAAAGAAACTTACAGTGGTGTATATCCAAAAAGACCTAACTCTTGAATACACAGCACAAGTTTTAAACCTCTTTAACTCACTCATTTTCCAATATGGGATTATCCCACTGTTTTTTTTTTTTTTTTTTAGAATACTAAGTATTTTTAACATATGCACTAGGAAATGGGAGAAGGTTTTTTTTTTAAGAAACTTACAGTGGTGTATAATTTTATCTAGTTATTTAATTTTGGGGTAAACTATAGTGTCAGTGTCAATTTAGTTTTTACCATTATATTTTGGATGGAAATTGCTAATGTGGTAAATGACCAAAATATAAAATTAGTTTCCGTCAATGTGATAATAAACTTTCTTTTATTTTTTGGTTGTTTGTCACGTCAATAATTTCCATCCAAGAGATAACAGAATAGACTAAATAGTCAAGACACTAAAATGTTATAAACTAAATTGAAATATGGTATTGTAAGGACTCAATTTGTAACGACCCCAAAATGGTCTTGGGTTCGTACGTTAAAGGCCCAAACAATAAAATTTATAGAGCGTGGGTGTTCAAGAACTAGATTAACTTTTGAAAGTAAAAAGATTCAACCTCACGCTTATAGATAGATTAGAACCGATATAACAATCTATTTTTCTTTGAAACAAGTACAGTTCTTTTGTTTCTAAGCTTTTTTCCTGAGTGTTCTTTGTGTTTTTTTCTATGTTCTGATCCTTTTCTGCATGCTTTCCTTTCATATTATATACTGCCCTCTTCATACCATCTTCACCACACACGTATAGGTTGGGTTCAGGGGATCTCTTTCTGTCTCATCTAACACCTTCTGGAACCTCCTACTAGCAGCTGTAAGGCTGTTTCATCATTGTTCAGGTATCATCTCTACATTAATGCGGCCAGAGAGTTGGTTGAGAGGCAATTAATGCGAAGGTAGCTATTGTTATAGATATTTGTTTGCCTTCTCTTTCTTACCCTTGGTCCTTTATCCCTCCTTTAGTGGGGACATAACTCCGAAGTATGTTTGTAATAAGATGGCATTCTAATCGTCCTCGGACTCATACTGCCGAGAAGGATTTTGTCCTCGGACGAATACTGAACTCACCTTTCATGATATTCACTCCTCCTTTCGTTTGGTTACCCCTACAATCTGATATGAGCCTCCTCGGATGAGCCACAAGCCCAATTAACTTGACTTTAATAATTTTAGTGACTGTTCGGCCCCCACAGGTGTAAATAATAGAAACTAAATATGTAATTTATCTTCTTCTTCTTTTTTCTTTTGCTAGAACTGTTTAATTTTTTTTATTATAAAATGTTGGAATTTTGTTTTGACAATGTGAAACATATTTTTACTCGTAAAAGAGGTACACCTTACAACAGAAAAATCCTGCTTGCAAAATAGATGGAGCAATTGCTATGCCCAAACAAATACAACCTCGGAATACAGGGGGGCCCAAGAGGGTCCAGGCCCCCCTGACCTTTTAAAAATCTCCTTAGGAGTAAGCTATGGCCCCTTCACAAAAGGAGAGTATGAATTTGCACAGTAAATGTAGATGTGCTATGAAAACCCAACATAGGCCCAAAGTGCTACTTTTGCAACGTGGATGGCATGGCATTCATGGTTCCACACCCATGAGTCTATCAACCATTTATTTATGACAAGGCATGAGCCCACAAGAAGGGACCATTTGGAGTTATTAGAGCATTTTCATCAAATATGTTAAAAATGCTAAATGTTATCAAATATGTTAAAAATGCTAAATGTTCTCATCAAGGGTTTTGTGATTTGATATAGGTGAGTTTTAAAATTGTTGGGTTTTGATTGATTTTGGTGGGATTTGATTTTTGTGGTTGGGTTCATGGGTTGATCGAAGTGGCTTTGGGTGCTGGTTGTGGATCGGTATGGGTTGTGGTGTTGGTGGCTAGTGGTGGATTGATTTTAGGTTGGGGTTCACGGTGATGGAAGGTGGGTGGGTGAGTGGGTTTTGGTTGATGGTGGTTGATGGTGGGTATGGTTTGTGGTGGTGGTTGCTAGTGGTGGGTTAATTTTAGGTTGGGGTTTACGGTGGTGGCAGGTGGGTGGGTGAGTGGGTTTTGGCTTATAGTGGTTGATGGTGGTTGAGGTTGAGGTTGTGGGTGGTGGTGGTGGTGGTTGTGGTGGCTATGGCTATGGCTGTGGTGGCAGTGGGTGTGGGTGTGGGCAGTGACAGTAGATTTGTGGGTAGTGGAAGAGATGAGATTGACAATAAAAAATAATTAAAAAATAATATTTTAATGAAGTGGAAAAAAATATTAGACCTTTGATGTAGAATGAATTGTAAAGTGAGTTGTTAAAATTGATAAAGTGACTTTTTGAGATGCTAAATGCTAAAATTTTTGAAAGCTTTGATGGGAATGCTACCCAAAGATACACTAACACAATTTAAGAGTTTACATAAATAAATTAAAAAATAAATTGTCTATTTTAAGGTAAGATTTTTTTTTTTTTTTTTACATAACCACTTCTTAAAACATTTATATCAAATTATCTATTTTATATTACATTTCCTTAAAATATTATCTCTTGATCAATTTTTTATTACTCTCTCAAATCATCTCTCTCACTCATATATGAGTAAAGAAGTATTAAAACATAGATTTGCATATGAATATTAACTATATATATTTACATGATTACTGTAACTTATCTTATTTTACACAAGTTTACATGGATTGAAGTCGGTGATTTTTGGAATTGGGTATGCAAATTTGCTATTTAGAGCATCTCCAATAGGTTCTCTAAAACCAATTTTGGAGAACAAACACACCAAAAACTCACTCCAACAACTTCTCTAAAAGCAAAACTTTTTCAAATTTTTTTTGAAGTTGCTACAGTCGTTCTCTTTAGAGCATCTCCAATAGGCTCTCTAAAGCCTTATTTGGAGAGCAAACACAAAAAAATCAAGCTCCAATAGTCTCTCCATCTCTATATTTTTTTTTTAAATTTGCTCCAATAGCTCTCTTGAGCTAAGAGCACTGTAGCAATTACTATAACCACTCCAAACATATTTCACTCTTAAAATAATCACTGGTTGAATAAAATAATAATTTTTTCTCTCTCATCCCTTTTCTCTTTCATTCTTCGCTCTCTCTTACTTCTCTATCTCAATGATTACAAACTAAAACATACCACAATCGAAACAAAAACACAAAACCTAATCGAAAGATTTGAAACACAAAAACAATCTTTCTCATAAGTCTAATGAAATCCGAACAATAAAAGCAAAAAACCACATTTTGTCGGTGGTAAGGAGGAGAACAAGCGGCTGTGGAGGCGAAGCAAATCGGTTGTGGAGAAAGACCCATCTGTATTGCGTGAACTACACGCTCATCATCCTCTTCCTCAGCCTCCTCTAGCACCCGATCTCCATGATCGTCTTCCTTGCCATCTTTGTCACCTAGTCTTCCTCTCTCTCTTTTTTTTTTTTGGTTGAAATCCTCTCTCTGTTTAAGATGAAGATATTTTTTATTCTTTAACTTTTGGTATGTGGTGGAGAATTGGTTTGTAATTATAGTGGAGTGTGTGTGTGGTGGAAACAATGGGTTCTAAAAAGTGGCGTGTACATGTGTGGTGGGAAATTGGGTTAATGACAATTACAAAAAATTTATGATCAAATATATATTTTAGGGATGTTATGTCTATAATATTTTCACAATAAATCCTAAATAGTAAGTTGTTATTGGTTGTTATGAATAGGCAAAAAAGTAATTTAAGTTGTGATTCAAATTAGAAACAATAAGAACTTACCACATGTGATCTGTTATGAGAATGTTGTAGGCGTATCACTTTTTTTTTTTCATTTTAGAAAAAAAAAATTAAAAAGCTTGTGATAAATTAGTGAATAATAATGAATAAATAAAAACTAACAACTCATGACTATATTATTTGTTATCTCAAGTGTTTCAAGAGATCCATTGAAAAAAAAAAAGACCAACCACAATTTTTAAATTTTTACCCGTTGAGAGTTAGAAAATATAGTTGGGAATAAATAAAGAAACATTAAAAAATGATTAAAGAAAGAACAAAGAATGAATGAATAAATAATATTTAAATGAGATAGAGTATCTGTTGGAAAGTGTTTTTAAAAAAGTAAGTAAAAGGTAAATGTAATTGTTCACTCTCCAAACAATACAAAAATTTGGAGAGTCTGTTGGCAATGCTCTTATCTAGAGAAGACTGTAGCAACTTCAAATGAATTTTTCTACTTAAAAAAATCATACAACTCAATAAAAAAAAATTCTTTCTCTCTCCTGTCACCACGGCTACAAACACAAGAATCCTTTCTCTCAAACATCTCTAAACTCAAGTATAATCAAAATACAAACTCAAAAACACAAGCTTAAAATTAATCAAATCATAACAATAAAAGCAAAAAAAAAAGACACAAGCCATCTAACCCATCTAGACTACGTTAGGGAGGAAGAAGGGTGGCAGCGACGAAGCGGAAGGTGCAGCTTGGCACAGTGATTGCCAATTCTTTGTCGGCCTGTGTCCTTTGATTAACAGTAGTGCAAGCAAAATCTCTCGCTTATTCTTTCTCTCTTTACCTCTTTCTCTGTTTCTTATCACAGAGAGAGCTAGAGAATGTTTTGGAATCAAGTAGAAAAGGAAAAGAAAAGAAAAAAGTAGAAAAAGAGAGAGCTGGAGAAAGAAAGAGAGAGAAAAGTTCTGGAATCAAGTAGAAAAGGAAAAAGTAGAGAAAAAAGGGGGAGGATGGAAATAGAAGTGGGTATATGAATGTGGTGGAGAAAAAACAAGAGAAAAAAAAATGGATGAAAGAAAGGAAAAATAATATAAAGAATAAGAAATGACAATTCAGAAATGCTACCACAATATTTTCAAAATAAATCTTAAGTAACATATTGTTATTAGCTAATATTGGTGAATAAAAAAATAATTTCAGTGGTGGGTTCAAATTAGAACTAGTAACAACTTTCCATATAATATTTTGTTATGATTCTTGTGAAAGTATTGCAAAAATATTGTGGATATAACATTTTTTGTTGAAAAATATAATTGTTGAGAATGAATAGAGGAAGAATAAATAAAGATTAAAAAAGAATAAAGAATGAATAAATAATAAAGAATGAATGAATAAATAATATTTAAATGAAATGGAAAAATAATAGAGAATCTGTTGAAAGATGTATTTGAAAAAATGGGTAGATAAAAGCTAAATGTTACTGTTCATTGTCCAATCAGTATAAAAATTTAGACAAACTACTGGAAATGCTCTTATGCTATTATACATAGATTGATATGAGTGCTTTAATGCCGTAGTCATAAAAACATGTAGAAAATTTAACAAAAATGAAAGCTTTTGTTTAATTCTCATTTTATAATACTTTGAACCCCAAAATATTTTAAGTACCATTATATTTAAGAGAGTGAAATTTTAACTTTTCTAGAGCTAATCCAATCAATTTAGAGAGTAAATAAAGTAATTAGAATAGATACCCATTAATTTTGAGTGATTTTGAGTATCCATTAATTTTTTTTTTTTTTTAATATTTCGCCCCCCTCCCCCCTCTCAATCTAATTCCTAGGTCCATCCCTGCAAACCAGCATCCCAAACATTGATATCTACTTCTTTGCTTTATTTTGGTCTTTACACATGTACGTACCCAATGATAGCAGACTATTTTGACAAAGCATCACAGGTACAAAATAAATATCGTCTTAATAACAATCATGGCAATGTGATTACAAAGACTTCATTAGGCCTGACCTAATCGTTTCACCTTAAGGTCATATATCATCGCCTTAATTGTTCAATATTTTACCTACTATGCTCCTTTTTTCAAGCTTAAGTCATCAAGATCGGCTGCCCAACTATTTTGTATTTTAGTAAAATGTTCTACCAATGTTGTTTTTTTTTTTTAAGAAAAAAGAACTTTTATAAAAATTTACAAAACCTTTTTTTCTTTTCTTTTTTGTCAAAGATTCATTTTGGTCTAAATTTCATTTTGCAACTTTTTTGTGGAATATAATAATTGTAATAGAGATGGGTTAAGGTGCCCATTAACCACAACATTTTTTTTCTTTTTTTGACAAAATTTTTGTTTTAGTTTTTTGCGATTTATGTCATTTTTTCAGTTTTGTGGGTACTATTTGGTTTTTTTTTTTTTTTTTTTTTACTTTTTCTGACAAATGTTTTGGTCTTTTTTTTGGGTACTTTAACAAGCACCAAGCTGTGCTTGTTAACATATCCCAACATCATCATCTTTATCAAAATCTTTATCGAAAACTTGCCAGAGGTATTAAAAAAAAAAAAAAAATTGCCAGAGACTGAGTCAGAGACACCCAGACAGAAAGATAGAACAACAAAAGTATTTAGTAAATATACCTTCGAGAACTAAAATGGCACTTCGTCTTTATCAAAAACTTCGACACCCATTTGTCCCTCCAAGTAATCTTTCCATTAAAGCCACTCCAACTCGCAGATTCTCTGTTCACAACTCTATCACTATGCCACAATCCGACCACTCACGCAAGGTTCTCCTCAGATACCCTCTTTTTTTTCTCTACTATCTTTTAATGCTTTTTAACTTTTCATTGTGAACTTTAGCTTTCAGTACTATATATTTTACTGAGAACTTTTAGCTTTTATGTCTCTGAATCATAAAGTGTGAACTATTTTTCCCAGAAACCAAAAAATGTTACAAGCATGCTAAAGATTCCTTTTTAAAAGTTTTTGAAGGAACCAAATGGATGAACTGCCTAATGGGAGCTTAAGAAATGTGCTAAAAGTAAATTGTTAATAGTCCAAGTTGAATTTTTTGTTTATCTTGGTCCCAAGAAAGGAAATTTTTCATTCAACTAACCCCATCACAAGTTCACAATCATATAGAGCTTGGAAATATAAGGAATGACACATGCAAAAGCATAAAACTTAGGTTTCTCAATTGAATTCAACCATATAGTTGTATTGACAATACAACAAAAGCAATATTATCCTTTTTGAGGACAATTAAATTCAAAAATGTGGTTCATTGGTCAATGCAACCACATGATTGAATTTAATTGGGAAACCACACCTAAAGAATTGTACCTAAGTATTACCCAAGAAGAATATAGGAACCCATTTTCTTTTATGGGTATTTTACTGCTATTCTGTTGACTGAGAGAACTAATGGAGGGTGAAACTGAATTGAGCCTAAAACTAGTTAACTGCATTAGTGTGTTTACATTTTCTGATATTGCACCGTGTTTCATTGTTTCTGCATATCAAATAAAATAAAATGATGGTGAAATTTTTTATAAAATATGTTTTCTAATATGCAGCTAGTTTTGGAAGTTAAAGAGAAGCTTGAAAAAGAGTACCCTAGTCTCCCTATAGGCAAAAATGGAAGAGATGATGAAGATATGATCCTATGGTTTCTCAAGGACCGGAGGTTTTCCACCGAAGATGCTGTTGCAAAATTGACTAAAGCCATTGTATCCTCAAAAACCTTGCAAAATTCTCAAGTTTAACATATGTTTGCATTTGTGTGCGCATGCATAGGTGTTTCAATTTGAATTTTATTCAACTATTTTGGTTTTTGGAAAAGTTCAAACTCCTTGGCAAATGGAGTCTGAAAATAATTGCAAGACATTCAAGGAGGCAGTTGTTTTAGAAAAATGCACTTTAAGTTGTTTGCATTTTCAAGATTATTTTGTGAATTTTTTTTCTCCAAAACATCCCTAGTTGTTGCTTAAAAAATTGAATTGTTCTTTTTTTAAATGTGGCCCTTAAGTTTACATTGGAAGATTTGTTTGAGTTAAAGAATGAAAAACCATGGATATTTTGATGAACTTTTACTTTCTCTTTTCAATTTTCCGTTCTACCCTTACAAGAAATGGCGTCAAGAATTCAAGGTGTCTGAATTGTCTGAAGAGTCAGTGAAAAATGTAGCTCAAACTGGAAAGAGCTATGTGCATGATTTTCTTGATGTCAATGACAGACCCGTGCTTATAGTAGTGGCATCCAAGCATTTTCCTGGAGTAAGTCTAAAACTTGAAGTACCACTCTCTTAATCTTCAAATATTGGCTTTGAAAGAAATTTTTTTTTTAATTTTATGTTTATCTTGAAAATTTGAATATAGTCATTGACCCTTCTATGTTTTTGTCATGGAGTATAAACTTTTTTGGGGTATGATGAGGTAGACTTTCTGAGAATATGTATTTGCAACTCTAGAGGAGTGTCTCTATATCCATGATCCCACAGTTATAAACCATTCATGACATGCTTTCTATGCTTGATTTACTACAAGAACATAAGTCATTGTCGAAACAAGTAAATTCAGGGATGGCCAGTCCAAATGGGAGAATGAAGAGTACCTAAGAATATGTTTGTGTATGAATTTCTCATAGAATATTCTTGCCTCTTTTTAGATCAGTTAACGTCACTTAAACCCCCTTCCTCTAAATTTTCTTTAGTCTATTGCAAATTATAGTGACTTTTTAAACAAAACTAAGGATCACCATATGTGCTATTGTTCTATTTATACATGGTATTTTGAAGTCAAGAAAATATTGTTAGAACTACTAACTCTAATTATAAATCTTTGATGATTGATTTGATTTCTGGCATGGGTTTTAGTTTCTAGTCATAAACTTAAAATCATTTACTTATAGATGCAGGATCCTGTAGAGGATGAGAAGCTCTGTGTGTTTCTGATTGAGAAAGCATTGGGTAAGCTTCCAGCTGGGAAAGAAGAAATTCTCGGAATATTTGATCTTCGGGGCTTTGGCACCAAGAATGCAGATATTAAGTTTTTGACTTTTTTGGTAATTTTTATGCAATAGCTGCTGATTATGTTCTAGATGGGTAATTGAACTTGGATACATGTGATGTTTCTCTTGCGGAAATTACACTATCAAATGAGTTATATATCACAGTAAAACACATAAGAATAAAAAGCATCCATTTCATCTGATGAGTTCTTTTTCATTTATTCTTAATACTTTTTGTGAACAAGTGTAGAGATGTACCTCCATGTATTCTTCCAAATTCCTTAGGTTGCTGTTTGTTGGCAATTTTCTATAATTTGTCCTTGTACTCATACTACTGCAACTGTTACCGGTTTTGCTTGCAATGAATCTATTGTTGAGAGTTGAGGTGATGATTTAAGAATTACTTTGAAGCCATGGCACTGAATGATTTTTTTAAATGGTAAAAGGAAAATCCTAGTTCATTTTGTATTTATTTGACACTGACTATTTTACTACTCAATGCTGCTGCTGCTGCTGCTTAAACATATACTTGATTAGTTCAAATGTCAAAATCAAAAGGAAATAATCACTTCTACTTTTTATTTTGTTTTTAAACCTGAAATCACTTACTTGTTTTGTGTTTATTCATCACTCTCTTTTTTTTTTGGCAGTTTGAGTTGTGTTACTATTACTATCCAAAGCGATTGGGCCAAGTCCTCTTTGTGGAAGCTCCATTTGTGTTTAAGCCAATCTGGCAGTTTGCCAAGCCCATGATGAAATCATATGCTTCTCTGGTATGGATTTCTTGTGCACTTCTTGTTCCAAGGGACGTAGGTATCCTTTGTAAGTTTATGTTTGAAATATATAGTCTCAAGAGGAACTCTTATGCTGCATTACAGAGTTGGATACTCACCAACTTATCTTTGGTTCTTGAATTCTGAGGCTGCTATCAGATGGCCTTTTTGGCAGTGGGTTTAGCACCTCTTTAAATTTTTATTCTCCATTTTTCTTTTTCAAGCTTCTAGAATGAGACCTGGACATCAAATCACTGAATTTGAACTTGATCTGAAGCATTACTTTCAGATGAATAATCATGGTGCTGTTTTGTACTTCATTCTGCCCTTGTTTATTTATTGTTGTATTATTTCATATATGTATTTGTTTTTGTAGGTGAGATTTTGCTCAGTGGATATTGTCAGGAAGGAATATTTTACAGAAGCAACATTGCCTGCTAGCTTTAGAGACTGAAATGGCTTATTAAAATACAAATTTTTAGTTGTGCGTTTCATGATTTGGTGGGTAAAAGAATAATGCATTTAATTACGCAACTTCAATCTTATTTTGCTGCATTTGCTGTGCAATACTCCTCTTAAAATGAAGCAAACAATGAACAGTAAAAAGGCGGGATAGTGTTGATCTTGCCAAACCACAGTTTTTGGAGGGCTGATTTGAATAAGGTCTAACAATTTGCGCATAAGTGGCCATTCCCAAATCCCAACCCATTTAGTTGGGAATTATTGCACCAATGAACTGTCCCTTGCTTTGATACACGTATTTGTTACAATCTCTCATTTTGATAACCCTTTGCTGAACTATTTGTTTGTTTTACACTTTATATGCAGGAATTTGAGAAGAACTGCAGTGGAGATAGTTCACAACTTGTTCAGGATGACTGGGATTTTACAGGTTGAACTTATTCAATTCTTCCTAGTCCTGCACTTCAATGGAAAATTGTTAAGCCAATATGACAGAAAAATGCCTTTCTTGAAGATTTGTGCTAAGTAGGACAAAATAACTGATCTAGATCTCTTTATTTTTTTATTTTTTTAAAATTGTATTAAATAGGAGAAAGGATTAGAGGTCTGCTCAAATCTATTACTATGAAAGGCTTATTAAGCCAAATTGTGGACTGCCAAGCATTTCTATCTCCAATATATAAATTCCAACAACAAAACTGCTTAAGAGCATTCACTAACGATGCTATGGTCCAATTCAACACCTCGGTTGCATTTTTCAGAGGGTTCTGAACATTCAAAGCCTCTCCAGCAAGGATGATGTTTGGCAAAGTTCTGTTGAGCAACACGTGAAATAGCAAAAAATGCGGCTTTAGCCTTGCACCATAAAGCTTCACAATTTCTGTATTCAACTGGTTCAGGCTTGAGCTGAAATTCAATTTCATACATCCTAATGTAGGAACTAGGAACCCATTTACTAGGAGAGGACTGCTTTGAGTAAATCTACATTCATGCTTTGATATGGACAAGATAAATTCTATTCACCTCCACCACA
Source organism: Quercus lobata (assembly GCF_001633185.2). NCBI lineage: Eukaryota > Viridiplantae > Streptophyta > Magnoliopsida > Fagales > Fagaceae > Quercus > Quercus lobata. The sequence continues at coordinate 8,903,602 of NC_044913.1, forward strand.
ATTGTGTCTGATCTTCCTGCCATCCCATGATGCAAGCAATGCCCACATCAAGTTTCAGATGCTTGCTTGGGTATAAAATACATATGATCCATAAGTTACTGAGGTAACGTCAACCAAAGCAGGTAACAAGTAACAGCCATGTGTGATTGAATTTGATATGTGTTTCATCAACATGTGCAAGTCATTCTCAAATTTGGTATCAAATTTGTTTACCAAAATGAGTAGTTAATATTTTTTAGGGTAACATCACTCAAGTCCAAAATTTTTTAAAACTGACCAATTTGAACTCTAAAGTCAACTTGGATCTTACACTATTATTTAGGGCTCATTTGGTAGAGGAGTTTAAATAATGTTGTTTGTAGTTTTTTGAAATACTTGTAGATGAAAAAGTGTGTGAAAATACGTGTAATGTTATTTAAAAACTAAAAATGAGTTGTTTATCAACTTTACCAAATGGGGTTTTTCTCATCTCTCTCACCATGATTAGAGACTAAGTTGATCAGTTTTAAAAAGTCTTGAACCCGACTAACATTAGCCCAAACTTCAAGAATGTTAAATGTATTTTAACACATTTTTAAAATATAATATGAGTTGAGATAAACTCTTCAATCCATATTTTCCAACTTTTGTCAAAGCTTTCTCAAAGACAAAAATGAATGTCTAGTACAAATGAAGTGTGTTTTGAAATTGTGACATCTTTAAAGGGTCAAGATTTAAAAAACAAAAATTACTATTCTTTTTTTTTTTTTTTTTTGAAAATGAACTCAAATTCAATTAACCAACAAAGAAATAGAGTCCTCATACAAAGCTCTTTGAGCTGGCAGAGGGGTTTCCTCCAGCCATATACAATCATTGTTAATTTGTCTAGCATAACGGACAAGAGAATGGGCCACCCCATTTGCGGAACGTCTAATGCATTTGAACTCCACAAAGCGCAGCCTAGCAGCCAAGTAGCGAACATCATCGTAAATGTTTCCAAGTCTTGACCAATCCGGCTGAGCAGAAACAATAGACCGCAACACGTTTGAGTTATCACCTTCCACAACTAAATCAGCAAAGCCGGCATCAATTGCAAACTCCAAGGCTTGCCGGCAAGCTAAAACCTCTGCCTCTTCACTATCCATAACAGCAGGACCCCTTGACGCCAACGCTGCCATCACCTGACCATCCCCGTTCCAGATCACCACTCCAACACCAGTAGCAGGCAACTCATTGAACACTGCAGCATCATAGTTCATCTTGTATGTCAAGCCTAAGGGAGGTTGCCACTTCTAGGATGGACCGCTTGACACATGGGGCATGGGAGAAACCAGCTGAGTCCGAGCCCCCAGATACTCATCTAAAAGACTGCTAGCACGTCCAACCAGAGCCCTAGGTTCCTGCAAAATTCCCCCATGCACAACTCGGTTACGGCGATGCCAAAGAAGCCAGCAAAGCACCAACAAGAATTCCAGCACATCCGAAGGCAGCTTATGCAGAAAATCCTCCACCAAATTGAACACAGAAGCTTGGACAGTCAGCCCCTTCTGTAGCAAACGATTGGAGCAGCCAGCCCACACACCTTGGGCTGCTGCACACTCCCACAAAGAATGGAGAATTGTTTCGGGGGCTTGGTTGCAGACAGGGCAGAGGTCAAAATGAATGATTCGTCGCTGCCTAAGCTTATCATAAGTTGGGAGAATATCGTGGCAAGCTCGCCACACAAAAACTTTGATCTTAGTTGGGATGTGAAGCCCCCAAACCTTCGCCCAAACGTCACTGCCAGCCCTTGGGTTAGACCCCTCACCCATATGTTTTGACTCCCTAGCCAACAACCTTGTTGTATAGTAACCAGACCGCACCGAGTACCGCCCATTTTTGTTTTGCATCCAGACCAACACATCTGAAGTATACCTTCTGCTCAGGGGGATTCGATAAATAGCTTCAGCATCGAATTTGCTAAAAGCCCCGTCAATGATAGAATGGTCCCATTGGAAGTTATTCCAATCAATTAGCTCCGCCACATACCAATCTTCCTCTACTTCATTCAGTGGAGCCAGGATTTTATTTGTTGGGTGGTGAGGCAGCCACTTGTCAGTTAACACCCGGATAGAAGAGCCCGAACCAACACGCCAACAACACCCCTTTCTCAAAATAGATTGTGCCGCAATTAAGCTTTTCCAAACGAAGGAGCTGTTAGGATGATCAGCCGCCTCCAAGAAGGTGCACCGGGGGAAGTATTTTGTTTTAAAACATCGATAAAGAAGAGAGTCATGGTTGGTCAACAATCTCCACCCTTGCTTTGCCAACATGGCTAAGTTGAAACTCCGGATGTCTCTGAAACCCAAACCTCCCTCCTTCTTTGACTGGACAAGAGACTCCCAACTCTTCCAGTGTATCTTTTTTTCATCCCCACTTTGGCCCCACCAGAACCTAGCACACATCATGTTTAATTCGTTACAGAGTTTCACTGGCAGTAGAAATACTCCCATCGTGTATGTAGGGATTGATTGTGCCACCGCTTTTATTAGGACTTCCTTCCCCGCTTTGGACAGTAACTTCCCCTTCCACCCTTGGATCTTCTTCCACACCCTCTCCTTAAGAAAAGCAAAAGCATGATATTTTGACCGGCCAATCAAAGTGGGTAAGCCTAGATAAGATTCGAATTTGTCCACTTCCTTCACCTTCAACACACTCTTTATCCAGTCCCTATGCCCCTTTGAAGTATTGCTGCTGAAAAAGACTGAGGATTTTTCCAAGTTTATACATTGATCGGAAGCCGCAGCATACAAGTTTAAAACATCCGAGACCACTTGTACTTCCTCCTGTTTAGCTTGACAAAACACAAGAGAATCATCAGCAAAAAGCAAATGGGAAATAGAAGGAGCAGACCGACAAATGGGCACTCCATGAAGCCGGCCCACAACCTCTTCCCTAGTCAACAGAGATGAAAAAGCCTCAGCACAAATTAAAAATAAATAAAGGGAAAGCGGGTCTCCTTGGCGGAGTCCCCTAGTAGGTCTAAAATTACCATAAGCCTTACCATTGAGGCGGACGGAAAAGGACGAGGTAGTTACACAACCCATGATCCGATCAATCCACCCATCCGGAAAACCCAACTTGTTCAACATTCCTTCCAAAAACGACCATTCGACCCTGTCATACGCCTTACTAATATCCAATTTTAGTGCAATAGCCCCTTTCTTTCCCTTTTTCCGGCCATGCATAGCATGCAAGGTTTCATAGGCCACAAGAACGTTATCAATTATTAAACGACCCGGCACAAAAGCGCTCTGAGAGGGAGAGATTAATTGAGGCAAAATCAACTTTAATCTATTAGCCAACACTTTAGAAATTATTTTATATATAACATTGCACAAACTAATAGGTCTAAAGTCAAACATTTTTTCTGGGTACTTTACTTTAGGAATGAGAACAATAGGGGTATAATTTAATTCAAGCATCATAAGACCAGAGTTCAGAAAATCTAACACAGCATTAGTTACATCATAGCCTACAATATGCCAAAACTTCTGATAGAAGAGAGCATTCATACCGTCCGGTCCAGGAGCTTTAGTCGGGCCCATCTGAAATAGCGCCGTCTTCACCTCATCGGCACTAAACTCTCCTGATAAAATATTTAGCATATTAGGCGACATCCTGTGATTGACCGCATTAAGACATTCCTCCACTCTGTGACTTTCCCCAGCCGAAAACAAATTTTCAAAATATTGGACTGCCACCCCAGCCACATCCTCAATCCTGTCAACCCACACCCCCTCAGAATTTTTTATCCCCTGTATGAAATTTCTACGGCGTCGTTGCGAGGCCTTGGAGTGAAAAAATTTTGTGTTTTTGTCCCCCAACTTCAACCACGCCAGCCGGGACCGTTGAGCCCAATAAAGCTCTTGCTTAAGCAAAAGATCATCAAGCTATTTACTGGCTGCCAAAAACTCAGACCTGGTCGCTTCGTTTTGAACGCCATTATGAAGCCTTTCAAGCACTTTTTTCAATCTTTTTATTTCCGCCACCTCAGGCTTTGTCCTCGACGACCCCCACGCATCTAAAACAGCCCCACAGTGATTAATTTTAGCACTAACAGTGGCCATAGGAGAACCGGCCCCACCCATCTGAGCCCAAGCTTCGTCAACCACATTTCCACAATCCTCCTCTAAAAGCCACCGTTCTTCAAATTTAAAGCCTCTAGCTATTCTACCATGGAAATTACTATCCGTTCCTATCTGTAAAATTAGCGGCATATGATCCGAAGCATGTGAAAAAATATGAGACACACAGCTAGCTGGAAACATATCACACCACTCCTTGTTTGCGACTGCTCTATCTAGCCTTTCTCTAGTATTTGCTGCACCAAGCCTTTTGTTATTCCAAGTGAATTTATAACCACAAAAACCCAAGTCAATCAAATTACACTCTTCCAAGGCAGCCCCAAACTCTTCCATCTGTTTAACCGAAGGTGGGTGGGAGCTAAGTTTTTCAAAAGCGTGTAAGAACGCGTTAAAATCACCAATACAACACCACAGACCATCAACAAAAGAAGAAATGTGTTTTAAAAGTGCCCATGACTTACATTTTTTATTTGCTTCCGGCCAGCCATAAAACCCCTTTAAAAACCATTGGAAGCCATTATCCTCCACTACTTTTGCTAGAATATGATTATCAGTGTAATTTATCACCTCTAGGCTAGCCTCTTCTTTCCAAACTAATGCTAACCCACCACCAGAATCAGGCTTTTTAACGATCAATTTATTTGGATAAGCTAACTCTCTACAATGATGCATAAACCCTTCTTTGTCAAGTCTAGTTTCCATAAGAAAGCAGACAGTGGGAGCTTGATCCCTCACCAAATCATGAAGGCTTCGAACTGTCCAAGGGTTCCCAAGCCCTTGGCAGTTCCAACTTAAAGTCTCATTGCGCTCGGCAGAGGTGTTCCGACACCCCCGCCGCTTCAGTTGAATGTGGAGCAATATCAGTTTTTTGTTTCTTACCTGTTTGCTCTTCTGGACTATCACTTCCCGCCAGCTGCTGTGTTGTGTTCATTCTTTTGCCCAGAGTTAACTTTGCATTCTCCTTTAAGTTCTCCATAGGCCCATAATCCATGCGAGCTCGCCTGGTCCATGTCCGTTGCTTCTCAACTCCTTGAGACTTATTTTTCCCACTTTCATCTATAAGCCCATCTGATGCTTTCAGCCTATCCAAGTCTGGCCCAACTAAACCATCCGGCGTGTTCTTCTCCATCACATCTTTGTCCGTACTCTGCACTGCCTGATTCACGGGATACGCCAGCGATACTTCCGAACCAAACCCCTGATTCACGTTAGCCTCATTAAAGCGCATGTCTCCTCCATCCCTGATCTCTGACTCATCCTTTCCGCCATCGTTTACCATCCTAGACAACTCATTCTGATGTTGCTGCGTTGTTCTCCTCTCAGTGTTCCCTTTGTCATCTGCCTCACGAACTTGGTCTCGCCGATTTGGAGACCGACCATGACTCCCTGAGGCCTTCAGCCATTCCCCATACTGGCAAGGAACTTCTCTACCTCCCTTTGTTATCGCGAAGTGTTGAGCACAATGCTTGATGTCATGGCCAAGCAAACCGCAGTGATGGCAAAACAGAGCAAGCCTTTCGTACCTAAATGAGACCCATGTCCTCTGTCCATTTGATCCAGCAACAAACACCCCTCTCCGAAGCGGTTTTGATATAGGCAGCACCACCTTAACTCTTATAAACATGCCTGGAGTATCCTGTTTCAGCCTCTTCTCCACTTCTTCAACAACTCCCAACCGACTCCCTATTTCCTCTGCTACTTTTGGAGAGACCATATCAAACGGGGCTCCCTAGATTTGCACCCAAAAAGACACAGACTCAAACTTGACATTGCTAGCGGTCATCCCAGCTCTCCATCGAACTAGTAATAGAGCTTGGTTATCGAAAGTCCACGGCCCATTCTTCAAAACCCTTTCCAAATCAAATTCAGTCGGAAACTTGAACTGAAAAAGGTTTGCTCCAACGTCCACAACCTGTACTTTGTTTTCCAATCCCCACGCCCTCTTTGTTGTGCTTAGAGCAGCTCTTTTATTAAAGGGTTTGTAGGTGAGGAACTTACCGATTAAACTTAGTACACATCTCTCAATCTCTTCTTGCCTACCCTCATCGGAGATAGGTATAACTTCCTCCTCTTCTGTAGTCAGTTTCATACCCTCCAAGCTGTGTATCACTTCATCTGCCATATCCAGGACTAACTAAGACAGCACCCAAATCGAAAGTCAAACCCTTAGTGATAAACTAAGGGAGAAAGAGACTCGTACCCCAATGAGAGAGAAAAGCTCCTACCCTAGAGGGGAGAGAGCTAGAGGAAAATTTAGACTAGATTATAAAATTACTATTCTCAAATAACTTCAAAACAATATCAATCTAAATATAGTATAGTTATTACTTATTATTAACCTCAACCTGGAGGTACCAAGGTACCAAGTTAACATGGGACACTGATACAAGTTATGATTATTATATAATACTAGTCGGAAACCCGTGCAACGCACGAGATCTTACCTATTTATAATAGACTAAAATAATTTTATAAAATTTTAAACTGATTATGAAACTATACTATTGCATGAATTGCTCCTATTTTTTTGAGTTACAATTTGATGAATAAGTCATTGCTTGAACATGCAATAGGTTACAAAAAAATCTAGCTAACAAATTTAGATATTGAAAAAAAATAACTAAAAAATTCTAATGTTAAAACGTCCGAAAGGAAAAATATATATATATATATATATATGACTACCAAATAGAGAAAATATAAGAGAAAGATAGGTTACCTTCAAGAGAATAATCCATAATTATAACAGTTGAAATTTAATAAACTGTTTCAAATATTGCAAAAAATTGAACCCAAAAATTTAGATGGTCAAACTTTCAAAAGACAATAAAATTTAAAATCAAAAGATTCAAAACCTACAAATTATAAAAACAAAACAAAAACAAAAAGTCATTATTACGAGACAATTTCAGTAAGGATGGAAAGCTTTTCTAAGGTTTTTTTATCTAATTCTTCCTAATTGATGAAAAATTTGGTTCAAACATTGTCAAACACTTTGAAAGTACAAATAATATAAGCTTCCAACATAATCTTTAATTAATAAACAAAGAAGCATGACACCATAAGAGAAAACATAAGATAACATATAGTACATATACCTTACTCCACAATACTTGTAGTTATACTATATATTGTAAAGTACTACTCCATCGCCAATGAAAGTCATGTAAAATCTTATTCACAAAAAAGAGAAAAAGTAATAGCAAGAAAACTTATTCACGAAAAAGAGAAAAAGTAATAGCAAGCGTACCAAAAAAATTGAAGTTTAGGGTTTTCTCTCTTAGTGGAGACAGATAGAGGAGATTGCTTTAGGGTTTTCAAAGATTTCTCTCTTAGTGGAGACAGACAGAGGAGATTGATTTAGGATTTTCAAAAATTTTGTCTCTTATATATATATATATATATATATAAGATACTCCTATTAGGACTCTCTTTTAATTTAAAATTTTTTTAAATTAAAATGATGATGTAGAAAATTGTGGGAATTTCAAAGATTTCGGTTTTATATATATATATATATATTATTATTTTCAACATTCATGACACGTAACTCATGGAATATACTACTACTCTCTACACAGAACGCAAATTGACAATTTAATCCACTACCACATCACATCACAACGTTAATCATACATGTACAAAACTGTAAATTGCCAATTTCGTCCAACGTTGTCATTCTCTCTCACAAAATTCCTCTCTTGATTCAGTCCCAGTTCCTCTCCAAAGAGTCAGAGACACCTTGTGTGTGTGTTCGAGTCTTCGAGAGACAGAGAGAGAGAGAGAAATGGAGAATCCAAGGATGCTATCACTGGTTCTTTGTTTTGGATTTCTGGGTCTTTGCCAAGCGATCGAATCGCCGCAGTACAGTGTGGTTCACTCGGAATCGGACTTCGAGATCAGACTCTACAGACAGTCCACGTGGATGTCTGCTCCATCTAAAGACATCTCCTTTGAGAAAGCCACCAAATTTGGTTTCCACAGGTGCTACTACTTTCTTCTTAAACCATGTTGATTTTGAGTAATCTTAGGTACCCTTTTCTTTGTTTGATGAGAAAATGAAGGAAAACAAAACAGGAATCTAAAGAAAAGTTTTGGGCTTTTTTTTTTTTTTTTTTTGGGGGGTCAACAGCTTATGTAATATGTTCAGTTTAGTCTGACACATTTGATTGATATAATCGAGGTGAAATTTCCACTTTCTGTTTGGTTGCTGAGAAATTATAGTATAAATGAAATAATTTGATCCTTGGTTTCTTGTCTGATAAGGTTTAAAATTTCAGGGACCCCATCAAAATAAGTCATGTAATTCACAATTTAGTTTAGCTTTGTTCTTATTCGGTTTTCTTAGGAACCAAACTAGTAGTTGTTAGAAAATCAGGGTTTCGGTCCACGGACCGGACCGTACAGTAGGTATATATAATTTTTGAACCTTTAATAATTATCTGAAACTAAAGTAAGCCAAATGAGATGGTTTTTGAAAGGAGACGAAATAACTGTGACAACATCCCTTTTTTTTTTTTTGAGAATTAGTGACAACATCCTGTTTAATGATAACTACTGGCAGCATTTTAATTATCATGGTGCCTATTACCACAATTTGACAATCAATACTAAGGCTAGACAGTGCATTCCCTAGTTATACCAATATCGACATCACATCAAAATGATTCAAAACGTGTGGTTTGCCAATAAGCTCGGGCTTAAATGGCACTTCCTCCTCCCACAAGAATGGGTGGAGAGTGAGGCCATGGGACAAAACTTGAAAACCAACTTATTGACCTTTTTTTTTTAACACAGCGCATCTATCATGTTCTGTTACTGCAATTACTATGACAGTGCAAGATGTCTATAAGCATTTTTTTAATCCGTTTATAGGTATAGTGTAAATGCCCATTCTGGATCCACATTTCATTTTAAATTTTTGTAAAATCCGTTGTGTACTCTTTTTTTATTAAAAATAAATTCCGGAGCTTTTCATTTTGCTAAGATTTTGTTGTTGTTAATCTCACAGGTTGTTCCAGTATATCCAAGGTGCCAATCTGAATTTCTCTAGGATTGCAATGACAGCTCCTGTCCTGACAAGCATAGTCCCAGAAGCTGGCCCTCTACACTCATCGGCCTACTTTGTCCGTTTTTACTTGCCCGTGAAGTTCCAAGCTAGCCCTCCACTCCCACTTCCAGAGCTGAACCTGAAGCCCTATGCATGGGACAGTCAGTGTATTGCTGTTAGGAAATTCTCTGGATTTGCTAGGGATAGTAACATTGTTAAAGAGGCAGAGAAACTTGCTATTAGCTTGAGCAGGTCTCCATGGGCAAATGCAACTTCTTCGGAAAGTAGTAATGCCTACTCGATTGCACAGTACAATTCTCCATTCCAGTTTATTGGGCGTGTAAATGAGGTTTGGGTGGAGGTTGATGCATCAGAATTTGATGGCTGTAAATTCAGTGGAGTAGCAACATACTAGACTGTGGCATGGTTGGGCATGACTGCAATTTTCTGCATTATGTGCTTGGAGCTACTGATACATAAATTACTGTGTTTTGAATTCCCTATATCTGTAAATTTTTGTTCCCAAAAATAACCCTGTATGTGTATATATATGATTTTAATTAATATGTAAAAATATGGTGCTTCTGACTTCATTACTTGCTTGTGTAAAAATAAAATTTATGCATACGATAGTTATCTGTAATTTGTGACTCCGGGCTTTTGCAATGCCGAGTTGCCAACAGAAAATTATTAGCTACTTCTGATGAGGATAATATAAATAAGAAAAGGGTAAAATCTGATGACCAATGTCAAGCTGCATCATTCTCAATGTGCTTGCCAAAAATCACCATGCGGTTTTGAAATCTTAGATAGTCCAGACTCAAGAGGGTAGCACTTAGATATTCCTAATGCAGTTGTCCTGGTTTGTAATCTCTCCGTGTGTCTCTCACATATGTGTCCTTCATGGTATGTTTGGATGGAGGGAGAGGGAGGGAGTAGATGAGAGGTGGTTGGAGAGGTGCACCTAATTTCCAGCCACCTCCCCTCTACTCTCCCTCCTTCTCCCTCCATGCACGTCTCCAGCCATCTCTGGCTCATCTACATTCCCCACCTCCCCCCTAGGTGGTCCCTCTCTCCCTCTATCCAAACATAGGATTTAAAGTAATTGGGATACAATGAGAAACCAAAATATTGTTAGTTAATTAAGCACTCAATTTTCAAATGTGTGTTTGACAACAGATTAAAAACTAGTTTTTTGTTTAAATTATCAACTCTTTACGGGTCTCACATTACTTTTTGTCTTATTTTTATTTCAAATAATCTAACTTTTAACTTTTTGAAAATAAACTAACTTTTAACTTTTTGTCTCACATTATGCAAATAAGTTACGAAAATAAGCAATTTCCAAACAAAAATAAGCAAGAAGTTATATCAAAAGTACGGAGTGAATGTTGAATTTCAATAGATTAATCTAATCTTTAGTGATCCATGTGATCTTGAATTCAAGTCTCTTAGCCCTAGCTAACACCTTAGGGCCATGTTCGCAAAATTCCACCTTATAACCCATACGGAAATAAAATGCTAGAAGTGAGTGATTGCCTATTGCTTTATTGTTATTGAAATCAATTATTCTCGAGTGCAGTTAGTTCCTTCATGTTTTCACTGGTACCTAGATCATGCTTCTAAGCCAAGTCAATATAATGCCTCTAGCTTAACAAGTATCACATAGCACTACTGTGCAAGTGTCAGCGCCCATGTGTTGCAGACATTGCAGTGTACCCCGTAACAAAAGTTTTTTTTTCCCTATGCATTATGGTGCATTAGTATGGTCATATAGTGAGACGGGGCTGTTTTAAGCAAAATTCTCAGAGCTTACACGTATTGACGTATATTAAGTCTACATTTTTGTTGTAAACAAGGATAATTTAAGATGGAAGGAGGTGCAAATATCATTGAGCCATTGAGAAACAAGAAACAAAATAGCTACACTGGAGAATTAAAGTTTAAAGCAGTCTTGGAGGATGTTTTGTTCTTAGCCAAATCTGTTGATAATGTATCATTTTCTTTTATATGTAAAGAGAGAAACCTTACCGTCCACCTTATAGCCCGGTGGGCTGATCTTTTAAATTGGATTGGGGTTCCCATCTTTAACTTGTCGTTGTTGTTAGCTCAAGCTTTAGATAGAGATGGTCACAAACCCCCCCTTGATTGTATATCTTTTGTTTCTTCTTACAAATAAAGTATTTATTCAGCCCAAAAAAAAAGTATGTCCTAAGGGCTAAGAAGTGCAAGATTAACATGGTATCTTGATCGAGCTTGGGAATAGGGACCAGTTTCCAACTTCTAAAATTAGATCTAAAAGTGAGCTCCAGCCCAGGTTCAGAAATTGGCACAATATTCCCACTCACATAAGGTCAAGTGACAGGATAGAATCGCTGCAGACAATTTCCAATGCGGAATGTGCCAACTAATTTCAAACCACACAACAAAATTGGTTTTTATAATCAGAATATTTTCTAACAAATCCATCCTAAAAGAATAAATGAATTGTGGTTGTATAAGAACAATAAAACAATGAACACATTGACCAGACTCCATTATACTTTGTGCATGCATCCACATATTAGTTAGGTCGGCGTTTTGAATGAGCAACATACGATGGCAGAGACACCCCAGCAGCAGCACTACTATTCCTGCTTGGCATAGGCAGCTTGATTTGGCAACGATAAATGATAAATAGAAGGCATAGAAGTAAAACAAACAGAACAACTGGAGAGGACACGATACTCATATTCTTTAAGGTAGAAATACTAGTCTCAGTTTTGGTAGTTCTGAACAATAATTGTTCACCTTCAACCAATGCAGCTCCTAATGTCCAAGAAACATCCCCTGGGCCAAATATTATCTCTTTATCACCAAGACAAAGAGAATCCTTAATGAGAGATGCCATATAAGGTACATGGAAACAATATTGTCCAGCATATTTTTGGTTCCTGGAAATACTGCTCAAGTTAGCCCATGATCTTGAGCATAACTGCTGACCTTCCTCCCAAATCTTTGTAAAGTTAGCTCTTGGATTCAGATTTAACACTTTGTAAACAGCATAAAATCCAGATAAAGCATGAAAGCGTGCAGAGGGGTAAGCGGCAGCTGTCAAATTAATAAAGTCACCGCCTGCATATCACAAGTGGTACTTAAAAGGTGAATTCTTACTACAAATCCCTTTATGAAATGAACTGAACAACTGTATAAGAGACATAGTGCATAATGGAAAACTGATGCTCCTTTCTAGTCATTGATATTAGAAACTGCCATCTATTATCATAAGAAATAATATTTGGAAAATGCCAATTTAACATTGTAAATAATAATATACTTATAAACGAAGGTAGCTTTATGTCTCAACTTCACCAAACATGTGGTGCCTTGGAAGTTGTCCTATCATGAGTAACATTTAAGTTGCTATGACCATGAAAATAGCAATCATTGAGCAAAAGAATTTCAGAGGGCTTATCCCATCCTTCACTTAGAGTTTAATTCTTATAAACCAAAAGTGACATATCAAAAAAATTTCTTATAAACCAAAGTGCATAATCCTTCATTTGGTGAATAGCTTAAACCTATTATTCTCAATACTTAATACATTTCAAGAAATATGATGTCTTAAGTATTTACTTTTTAGACACTGAAAATCTATTGAATTCCTAAGGCTATCAAAAGAAAATTCAGAATCATAGCAAGACCAAATTAGTAGACACCAAACACATGGATATCAGGCCTTTTTTTTTTTCTTTTCTTTTTTGGTTGATAAGTCACATGGATATCAGTATATGTCAAGAATAAATACTTTTTCGACCAGAGTAAGTAATGAATAGTAAATACTTTTTTTTTTAATTTTCTTTTTTGGTTGATAAGTCACATGGATATCAGTATATGTCAAGAATAAATACTTTTTCGACCAGAGTAAGTCACATGGATATCAGTATATGTCAAGAATAAATACTTTTTCGACCAGAGTAAGTAATGAATAGTAATAGTAGTACTCACCACCATAAGAAGATGAGCCTGCTTTACAGTTTGTACCAACTGTTGGTTGTGACCAATCTAAACTGCTTGAATTGATGGCGGCTGCCTTTGCAAGTCCTTCGCATAGCTCCCAATTGGGTTCTCCAACCAGATGCAAAGAAGGAAATTCAGCATTCCATGTTTGTCCGCTGAAAATTTTCTGATAACTGGAATTAAGCCCTAAGCAACCAGAGCAGCTATAGTTTTGTACAAAATCAGAACCAAGACAAGGATGTCTGACTTCTAATGTATTATGAGTATTTTCTTTGAACCATTGTACTTGGCTGAGCATGACCACACTCCTATCAAATGCCTCATTCAAACCAAAAGCTGGCAACGAATATGCTAAAATCCGATGTTCCTTTGAACCAATCTTTGATCTCACCAAGTGTGTGTCTTCTCTTGCATCATCTATTTCCATCACAACCTGCAACGAGGAACCTCCCAGGTCAATAAGTCCCAAAGTGGGTGACTTTGAATAATTTCCAAATCTCCCCATTTTATAGTTCAGGGCAACCCAACCATAATAAGCTTCTTCTTTCCCACTCAATACCCTTATCCAATTCTTCCTAAACAAAAATGTGTGCTCCTTCACAACAGCCTCTACATCCTCCAAAACCTGCCTAGCATTGTCAATAGCTAACCTTCTTAACCCAGCAGTACCTAAAACAAGAATTGGAGTGTCTGAATGTCTTTCACGAGGTACCACCTGTTCTGCCCATAAAATCAATGGTTCCAAAGACACTCTCACTCCTGATGAGTTGCCAACAAATTTATCTAATCCAGGCTCAGTTTGCATACAGTGATACTGACATGAATTCTTCCAAAGTGAACTCTTGGTTGTATTGTCAGGATAAGAATGCAACAAAAGAGGAAACTTCACGTTACTTTCACCTTCTGACATCCACTCGTACACATTCACTCGTGTCCCCGAGCTTCCACAGTCCACAACCACACTAAAATACGACTCCTTAAATACACTTTGGCCTTTTCCGGGGCTAAATGCAAAGTAAACACCAACCAACAACAGCACCACAACCAAAACAATGATACTTGTTTTCAACACCCGTTTATACCAAGTAAATCCCGTGATTGAGAGCTTAAGTTTCGATGGCGATTTGGGTTCCATATCACTATTATCAACATGAATCCATGCCAAATCCTACTAACTCTTTGAACCCCACTTTCTATTTTGCCCTCAAAATCTTGCTAATTTTTTCACTAATTGTAATAATACCCCAATGGGTCTATAAACTTGCAAAGCCATTAATGAAAATACACCCACAACCACTCAATTCAGATATCACATAATGCCAAATCTTACAGCTTTCTAGTTCCTACCTACTTCATCTTTGCATCAAAAAA